>NC_069500.1:265339062-265639062 GCF_027579735.1 Bombina bombina | reverse complement strand
GCCGCAGAACTCTAAATCTAGGCGATACTTTGCAGGTTTTTAAGCAATCTATTTCTTTTTCATGCTTACTTTTAATTTAACGTATTTCTTTTTACTATAGAAGCACTGTTTAATATCTGTTTAAGAATTTGCATAAACACACAGTGCATTTAATAAATTTAATGTAAGGGACATAAAACCCCAAATTTTTATTTCAAGATTCAAACAGAACCTACAATTTTAAAGCTGGAAGGTAAGTTCAGGAGTGTGCATGTATCAGCAGCACTATATGGCCTAGATTTGGAGTTTTGTCGGTAACGACCCGAAAAACTAACGCCGGCTTTTTTCTGGCCGCACCATAAAAATAACTCTGGTATCGAGAGTCCACAAAAAGGCTGCGTTAGGCTCCAAAAAAGGAGCGTAGAGCATTTTTAACGCAGCTTCAACTCTCGATACCAGAGTTGCTTACGGACGCGGCCAGCCTCAAAAATGTGCTCGTGCACGATTCCCCCATAGGAAACAATGGGGCTGTTTGAGCTGAAAAAAAACCAAACACCTGCAAAAAAGCCGCGTTCAGCCCCATTGTTTGCTATGCGGTAACCCTTCCTACGTCTGCACTTAGCACTCTAACATGTACCCCGAGTCTAAACACCCCTAACCTTACACTTATTAACCCCTAATCTGCCGCCCCCGCTATCGCTGACCCCTGCATATTATTATTAACCCCTAATCTGCCGCTCCGTAAACCGCCGCTACTTACATTATCCCTATGTACCCCTAATCTGCTGCCCCTAACACCGCCGACCCCTATATTATATTTATTAACCCCTAATCTGCCCCCCACAACGTCGCCTCCACCTGCCTACACTTATTAACCCCTAATCTGCCGACCGGACCTGAGCGCTACTATAATAAAGTTATTAACCCCTAATCCGCCTCACTAACCCTATCATAAATAGTATTAACCCCTAATCTGCCCTCCCTAACATCGCCGACACCTAACTTCAATTATTAACCCCTAATCTGCCGACCGAATCTCGCCGCTATTCTAATAAATGTATTAACCCCTAAAGCTAAGTCTAACCCTAATACTAACACCCCCCTAAGTTAAATATAATTTAAATCTAACGAAATTAATTAACTCTTATTAAATAAATTATTCCAATTTAAAGCTAAATACTAACCTGTAAAATAAATCCTAATATAGCTACAATATAAATTATAATTATATTATAGCTATTTTAGGATTTATATTTATTTTACAGGTAACTTTGTATTTATTTTAACCAGGTACAATAGCTATTAAATAGTTAAGAACTATTTAATAGCTAAAATAGTTAAAATAATTACAAATTTACCTGTAAAAGAAATCCTAACCTAAGTTACAAATAAACCTAACACTAGACTATCAATAAATTAATTAAATAAACTACCTACAATTACCTACAATTAACTTAACACTACACTATCAATAAATTAATTAAATACAATTGCTACAAATAAATACAATTAAATAAACTAGCTAAAGTACAAAAAATAAAAAAGAACTAAGTTACAAAAAATAAAAAAATATTTACAAACATAAGAAAAATATTACAACAATTTTAAACTAATTACACCTACTCTAAGCCCCCTAATAAAATAACAAAGGCCCCCAAAATAAAAAAATGCCCTACTCTATTCTAAATTACTAAAGTTCAAAGCTCTTTTACCTTAGCAGCCCTGAACAGGGCCCTTTGCGGGGCATGCCCCAAGAAATTCAGCTCTTTTGCCTGTAAAAAAAACATACAATACCCCCCCAACATTACAACCCACCACCCACATACCCCTAATCTAACCCAAACCCCCCTTAAATAAACCTAACACTAAGCCCCTGAAGATCATCCTACCTTGTCTTCACCATACCAGGTTCACCGATCGGTCCAGAAGAGCTCCTCCGATGTCCTGATCCAAGCCCAAGCGGGGGGCTGAAGAGGTCCATGATCCGGCTGAAGTCTTCATCCAAGCGGGCCAGAAGAGGTCTTCCATCCGATTGAAGTCTTCATCCAAGCGGCATCCATCCAGAGCGAAGCGGCAGCATCCTGAAGACCTCCACCGCGGAACATCCATCCTGGCCGACGACTGAACGACGAATGACGGTTCCTTTAAATGATGTCATCCAAGATGGCGTCCCTCGAATTCCGATTGGCTGATAGGATTCTATCAGCCAATCGGAATTAAGGTAGGAATATTCTGATTGGCTGATGGAATCAGCCAATCAGAATCAAGTTCAATCCGATTGGCTGATCCAATCAGCCAATCAGATTGAGCTTGCATTCTATTGGCTGATCGGAACAGCCAATAGAATGCGAGCTCAATCTGATTGGCTGATCTTCAGGATGCTGCCGCTTCGCTCTGGATGGATGCCGCTTGGATGAAGACGTCAATCGGATGGAAGACCTCTTCTGGCCCGCTTGGATGAAGACTTCAGCCGGATCATGGACCTCTTCAGCCCCCCGCTTGGGCTTGGATCAGGACATCGGAGGAGCTCTTCTGGACCGATCGGTGAACCTGGTATGGTGAAGACAAGGTAGGATGATCTTCAGGGGCTTAGTGTTAGGGTTATTTAAGGGGGGTTTGGGTTAGATTAGGGGTATGTGGGTGGTGGGTTGTAATGTTGGGGGGGGGTATTGTATGTTTTTTTTTACAGGCAAAAGAGCTGAATTTCTTGGGGCATGCCCCGCAAAGGGCCCTGTTCAGGGCTGGTAAGGTAAAAGAGCTTTGAACTTTAGTAATTTAGAATAGGGTAGGGCATTTTTTTATTTTGGGGGCCTTTGTTATTTTATTAGGGGGCTTAGAGTAGGTGTAATTAGTTTAAAATTGTTGTAATATTTTTCTTATGTTTGTAAATATTTTTTTATTTTTTTGTAACTTAGTTCTTTTTTATTTTTTGTACTTTAGCTAGTTTATTTAATTGTATTTATTTGTAGCAATTGTATTTAATTAATTTATTGATAGTGTAGTGTTAGGTTAATTGTAGGTAATTGTAGGTAGTTTATTTAATTAATTTATTGATAGTCTAGTGTTAGGTTTATTTGTAACTTAGGTTAGGATTTCTTTTACAGGTAAATTTGTAATTATTTTAACTATTTTAGCTATTAAATAGTTCTTAACTATTTAATAGCTATTGTACCTGGTTAAAATAAATACAAAGTTACCTGTAAAATAAATATAAATCCTAAAATAGCTATAATATAATTATAATTTATATTGTAGCTATATTAGGATTTATTTTACAGGTAAGTATTTAGCTATAAATAGGAATAATTTATTTAATAAGAGTTAATTAATTTCGTTAGATTTAAATTATATTTATTTTAGGGGGGGTGTTAGTATTAGGGTTAGACTTAGCTTTAGGGGTTAATACATTTTTTAGAATAGCGGCGAGATTCGGTCGGCAGATTAGGGGTTAATAATTGAAGTTAGGTGTCGGCGATGTTAGGGAGGGCAGATTATGGGTTAATACTATTTATGATAGGGTTAGTGAGGCGGATTAGGGGTTAATAACTTTATTATAGTAGTGCTCAGGTCCGGTCGGCAGATTAGGGGTTAATAAGTGTAGGCAGGTGGAGGAGACGTTGTGGGGGGCAGATTAGGGGTTAATAAATATAATATAGGGGTCGGCGGTGTTAGGGGCAGCAGATTAGGGGTACATAAGGATAACGTAGGTGGCGGCGCTTTGCGGTCGGCAGATTAGGGGTTAATAAGTGTAGGCAGGTGGAGGCGACGTTGAGGGGGGCAGATTAGGGGTTAATAAATATAATACGGGGTCGGCGGTGTTAGGGGCAGCAGATTAGGGGTACATAAGGATAACGTAGGTGGCGGTCGGCAGATTAGGGGTTGAAAAAAAAAATTCGAGTGTCGGCGATGTGGGGGGACCTCGGTTTAGGGGTACATAGGTAGTTTATGGGTGTTAGTGTACTTTAGAGTACAGTAGTTAAGAGCTTTATAAACCGGCGTTAGCCCAGAAAGCTCTTAACTACTGACTTTTTTCCTGCGGCTGGAGTTTTGTCGTTAGAATTCTAACGCTCACTTCAGAAACGACTCTAAATACCGGAGTTAGAAAAATCCCATTGAAAAGATAGGATACGCAATTTACGTAAGGGGATCTGCGGTATGGAAAAGTCGCGGCTGGAAAGTGAGCGTTAGACCCTATTTTGAGTGACTCCAAATACCGGCGGTAGCCTAAAACCAGCGTTAGGAGCCTCTAACGCTGGTTTTCACGGCTAACGCCAAACTCTAAATCTAGGCCTATAGCATCAGTTTTACAACAATGTTATAAATTATTAAGAGTTCTAAATGGCAACGCTATTTCCTGTCAGGTAGTGCTCCAAATGTGCACACTACCTATCCAGATTTCTCTTCTACAAAGAATAACATGAGAACGATGCAAATTTGATAATAGACCTAAATTAGAATTATTATTTTTTAATTGTATTTTCTATCTGAATCATTGTGTGTCCCTTTAATAATAAAGCTAATCTAAAGAACATATTTATTTTCCAGCATATACAGGGACATTTTTGACTTTACAAAACAATCTGTAGGATTTTACTAACACTCACCTAGATTACAAGTTATGCAAGTTTTCAAACAGCCGGCTTGTGCGTGCGATATGGGGCACAAAATACAAGTGCTGTTTTGAGGTGCTCGTACACACTTCCTCAATAGACATCAATGGGGAGAGCGGGTCAGAAAAAAGTCTAACACCCGCGATCGCGGAATGAAAACGCAGCCCCATTGATGTCTATGAGGAAAAGAAAATAACGTTTAAACCTGACACCCTAACATAAACCACACGTCTAAACACCCCTAAACTGCCCCCCACCGACATCGCCGCCACCTACCTACAGTTATTAACCCCTAATCTGCCGCTCCCGATCTCGCCGCCACTTAAATAAAACTATTAACCCCTAATCTTCCACTCCCGATATCGCCGCCACTATACTAAAGTTATTAACCCCTGCACCCCAACATCGCCCACACTATTATAAATCTATTAACCCCTATTCCGACGCTCCCCGACGTCGCCGCTACTAAATAAAGCTATTAACCCCTAACCCTCTGGCCTCCCACATCACTATCACTAAATAAATCTATTAACCCCTAAACCGCCAGCCCCCCACATCACAACAAACTAAATTAAACTATATTAACCCTTAAACCTAACCCTAATGTAACCCTAAGCCTAACCCTAACTCTAACGTAAACCTAACCCTAACACCCCCTAACTTTAACATAATTAAAATATAGCAAAATTAAACTTACAATTATTAACTAAATAATTCCTATTTAAAACTAAATACTTACCTGTGAAGTAAAACCTAAACTAGCTACAATATAACTAATAGTTACATTGTAGCTATCTTAGGTTTTATTTTTATTTCACAGGTAAGTTTGTATTTATTTTAACTAGGTAGACTAGTTAGTAAATAGTTATTAACTATTTTCTAACTACCTAGTTAAAATAAATACAACCTTACCTGTCAAATAAAACCTAAGCTGCCTTACACTAAAACCTAACATTACAAAAAATAAAAAACACTAAAATTACACAAAGTAAAAAAAAACCTACCATTACAAAAAATAACAAACGAAATTATACAAAATAATAAATAAATAATAAATAAATAAAAAAAAAAAAAAAAAAAACCCAAAAACCTAATCTATAATAAACTACCAAGGGCCTTTTGTAGGGCATTGCCCTAAAGTTAACAGTATACAAACCCACCCCAAACAGTTAAACAGCTCTTTTACCTGAAAAAAATTACAAAGTCCCACTAACATTACAAACCCCCACCCCCCAAACCCACAAAATAAAAAAAACTATCTAAAAAAAACTAATCTACCCATTGCCCTAAAAAGGGCATTTGTATTGGCATTGCCATTAAAAGGGCATTTAGCTCTTTTGCTGCCCAAACCCTAATCTAAAATAAAAACCCACCTAAAAAACCCTTAACAAAAACCTAACACTAACCCCCGACGATCCACTTACAGTTTTTGAAGTCCCGCTTGAACTATCTTCATCCAGGTGACGAGAAGTCTTCATCCAGGCGGCCTCTTCTATCTTCATCCAGGCGGTGAGAAGTCTTCATCCAGACGGCCTCTTCTATCTTCATCCAGTCGGCATCTTCTATCTTGATCCCGGCGGCGCGGAGCGGGTCCATCCTGAAAACATCCGGCAAGGAGCATCCTCTTCATAAGGTCGCCGCCGTACACTGAATCTTCAATGCAAGGGAGCCGTTTCAAAATGGCGTCCCTTGCATTCCTATTGGTTGAACATTTTAAATAAGCCAATAGGAATTAGAGCTGCTAAAATCCTATTGGCTGTTCAAATCACCCAATAGGATTTAAGCAGCTCTCATTCTATTGGATGATTAAACTTCTCGTTTAAGGGCCCTTGGTAGTTTATTATAGAAAAGGTTTTTTTTTATTTTGGAGTGTTTTTTTTTTTCATTTTTAAAAGGGTATTAGAATAGGAATAATTGTTATTGTTTTGTATAATTTCATTTTTTATTTTTTGTAATGGTAGTTTTTTTTTATTTTTTGTAATTTTAGTGTTTTTTATTTTTTGTAATGTTAGGTTTTAGTGCAAGGCAGCTTAGGTTTTATTTAACAGGTAAGTTTGTATTTATTTTAACTAGGTAGTTAGTAAATAGTCAATAGCTATTTACTAACTAGTCTACCTAGTTAAAATAAATACAAACTTACCTGTGAAATAAAAATAAAACCTAAGCTAGCTACAATATTAGTTATATTGTAGCTAGCTTAGGTTTTATTACACAGGTAAGTATTTAGTTTTAAATAGGAATTATTTAGATAATAATTGTAAGATTAATTTAGCTATATTTTAATTAACTTTAGTACAGTGGGGACGATGTGGGCGGACGGCAGATTAGGGGTCGAAAATATTTAAATAGTGTTTGTGATGCAGAAGGGCGGCAGTTTAGGGGTTAATAACTTTAGTATGGTGGCGATGATGTCGTGGAGTGGCTGAAAAGGAGTTAATAATTATTTTTAGTTGTGGCGATGTCGGGAGCAGCAAATTAGGGGTTAATAACTTTAATATAGTATTTGCGATGCGCGAGGGCCTCGGTTTAGGGGTTAATAGGTAGTTTATGGGTGTTTAGTATACTTTGTAGCAGTTTAGTTATGAGTTTTATGTTACAGTTTTGTAGGGTAAAACTCATAACTACTGCTTTTAGATTGCGGAACGTATTGTGTCGGTATAGGCTGGAACGCAGGTTTTTTAGCCTCACCGCAAAACTCGTAATGGCAGCGCTATGGAAGTCCCAGGAAAAAAAGTCATTTTTAGGTGTGCGGAACTGACGTTGCGGTACAAACTAAAAGGCTTGCGGTACAGCTATACCGACAAGACTTGTAATGGCTGCGGTGCTGTTTTAACACTGAAACAAACGCAAAACTTGTAATCTAGGTGTATATAAATAACTTTTGGCAACAAATTTTACAATGCCCCCCCCCCCCCCCCACAAAAAAGACAATATATATTATCGCTGATTAAGTTGGTGTCCAAAAATAAATAAATACAAAATAAAACATTACTGAAATATTCAATTTGAGAGTTCCTGCTTGGCATTGTTTAATGTTTAAAAAATGTTTAAATAAATAGCTTTATCATAGAAATCATTGCATTATGTTATAACATGTGAAAAGTCTTGTAACTGTGTTTCTTCCTATTCACTGTTGACTAAGCATTTCAGAATGCAAGAATAAAATGTCAGTAGCAATATACTGCTGCATTGTATACATCAGATAAACATTTTCCAATGGAAAATGATAGAGTATTAGGACGTGTTTAGAATGTATTGTGATGACATTTACCAAAATTACTCATTCTTTTCAAGATATAGGTTGTTCAGATGTCTAATGAAAAATACCTATGGCTTGTATAGCAACATCTACGTACGTACTAATAAAAATCAAATATAGGCATCATCCTACAAATTTAAGGACTAAACGAAGAGCTGCTAAATGCAAGCGAAGCCAACAAATTTAATAAAATGCAAATGTAGATTCATAGTTAAATCAAGCCTCCTTCGGTTTATAAAAATAATTGGAAACTCTACAATGATATACTATACTTGTTACAATTGAAAATATAGATTAGGAAGAGCCAAGTGTCTATTTTCACATTTCAGTAGTAATTTCCTGCTTTGGGCATGTTTATAGATGTAAAAGCCACTTCAGTCATGGGTTAAATATCAGTTTTCCTGCTGGGATCCCATTAAAATAAGAAACTACCGGCTAGATCACAAGTTTTGTCAGTAAGGCTGCGCGGTGCTAACGCTCCTTTTTTTCTTACCGCTCCCTTAAGACAACGCTGGTATTACGAGTTTTCTGCAAATTTAGCTTCACATCTCACCTCGATACCAGCGTTGCTTAAGTCAGCGGTAAGCTGGCTAAACGTGCTCGTGCACAATTTCCCCATAGAAAACAATGGGGCTGAGCTGGGTGGAAAAAAAAAGCAGCGTTCAGCTCCTAACGCAGCCCCATTGTTTCCTATGGTAAAATAAAAGTTATGTCTGCACCTAACACCCTAACATGAACCCCGAGTCTAAACACCCCTAATCTTACACTTATTAACCCCTAATCTGCAGCCCCCGCTATCGCCGACACCTGCATTATATTATGAACCCCTAATCTGTCTCTCCGGACTCCGCCGCCACCTACATTATAATAATGAACCCCTAATTTGCTGCCCCTAACATCGCCGAACCCTACATTATATTTATTAACCCCTAATCTGCCACCCCCAACGTCGCCGCAACTATATTAAATTAATTAACCCCTAATCTGCCGCCGCAAACGTCGCCGCCACTATAATAAAGTTATTAACCCCTAAACCTAAGTCTAACCCTAACACCCACCTAATTTAAATATAATTTAAATACATCTAAATAAAATAACTACAATTAAATAAATTATTCCTATTTAAAACTAAATACTTACCTATAAAATAAACCCTAAGATAGCTGCAATATAAATAATAGTTACTTTGTAGCTAGCTTATGATTTATTTTTATTTTACAGGCAACTTTGTATTTATTTTAACTAGGTACAATAGTTATTAAATAGTTATTAACTATTTAATAACTACCTAGCTAAAATAAGTAAAAAATTACCTGTAAAAAAAATCCTAACCTAAGTTACAATTACACCTAACACTACTCCATAAATAAATAAATTAACTAAATTAAATTAAACTAATTACAATTAAACAAAATAAACTAAATTATGGAAAAAAACAAACACTAAATTACAGAAAATAAAAAAGAATTACAAGAATTTTAAACTAATTACACCTAATCTAATCCCCCTAATAAAATAAAAAAGCACCCCCAAAATAATAAAAAGCCCTACCCTATACTAAATTACAAATAGCCCTTAAAAGGGCCTTTTGCGGGGCATTACCCCAAAATAATCAGCTCTTTTACCTGTAAAAAAAATACAATACCGCCCCCAACATTATAACCCACCACCCACATACCCCTACTCTAAAACCCACCAATCCCCCCTTAAAAAAAACTAACACTAACCCCCTGAAGATCACCCTACCTTGAGCCGTCTTCACCCAGCCGGGCACAAGTGGTCCTCCAGAGGGTCTGAAGTCTTCATCCGATCGGGGCAGAAGAGGACATCCAGACTGGCAGAAGGTTTCATCCAGGCGACATATTCTATCTTCATCCTTCCAGCGTGGAGCGGAGCCATCTTCTATCCAGCTGACGCGGAGCCATCCTCTTCAATCGAAGTCCTAACGAAGAATGAAGGTTAATTTAAATGACGTCATCCAAGATGGCGTCCCTCGAATTCCGATTGGCTGAAAGGATGAAGGATGAAGATAGAAGATGCCGTCTGGATTAAGCCTTCTGCCGGTCTGGATGTCCTCTTCTGCCCCGATCGGATGAAGACTTCGGACCCTCTGGAGGACCACTTGTGCCCGGCTGAGTGAAGACAGCTCAAGATAGGGTGATCTTCAGGGGGTTAGTGTTAGGTTTCTTTTAAGGGGGGATTGGGTGGGTTTTAGAGTAGGGGTATATGGGTGGTGGGCTGTAATGTTGGGGAGGGGGTATTGTATTTTTTTTTTTTTACAGGTAAAAGAGCTGATTACTTTTGGGCAATGCCCCGCAAAAGGTCCTTTTAAGGGCTATTTGTAATTTAGTATAGGGTAGGGCTTTTTATTATTTTGGGGTGTTTTTTTATTTTATTAGGGGGATTAGATTAGATGTAATTAGTTTAAAATTCTTGTAATTCTTTTTTATTTTCTGTAATTTAGTGTTTGTTCTTTTTTCGTAATTTATTTCATTTAATTGTAATTAGTTTAATTTAATTTAGTTAATTTGTTTATTTATAGAGTAGTGTTAGGTGTAGTTGTAACTTAGGTTAGGATTTATTTTACAGGTAATTTTGTATTTGTTAGCTAGGTAGTTATTAAATAGTTAATAACTATTTAATAACTATTGTACGTAGTTAAAATAAATACAAACTTGCCTGTAAAATAAAAATAAATCCTAAGCTAGCTACAATGTAACTATTAGTTATATTGTAGCTATTTTAGGGTTTATTTTATCGGTAAGTATTTAGTTTTAAATAGGAATAATTTATTTAATTGTAGTAAATTTATTTCATTTAATTTAAATTATATTTAAGTTAGGGGGGTTAGACTTAGGGTTAGACTTAGGTTTAGGAGTTAATAAATTTATTTTAGTAGTGGCGATGGGGTCGGCAGATTAGGGGTTAATAAATGTAGGTAGGTGTTGGCGATGTTAGGAACGGCAGATTAGGGGTTAATAAAATTTAACTAGTGTTTGCAAGGCGGGAGTGCGGTGGTTTAGGGGTTAATACATTTATTAAAGTGGCGGCGATGTCCGGTCGGCAGATTAGGGGTTAATAAGTGTAGTTAGGTTGCGGCGACATTGGGGGCGGCAGATTAGGGGTTAATAAATATAATGTAGGTGTCGGCGATGTTAGGGGCAGCAGATTAGGGGTTCATAAGTATAATGTAGGTGGCGGCGATGTTCGGTCGGAAGATTAGGGGTTAAAAAAATTTATTATAGTGTTTGCGATGTGGGGGGTCCTCGGTTTAAGGGTTAATAGGTAGTTTATGGGTGTTAGGGTACTTTTTAGCACTTTAGTTAAGAGTTTTATGTTCCGGCGTTAACCCATAAAACTCTTAACTACTGACTTTAAATGTGGTAGGAGTCTTGACAGGAGAGGGTCTACCGCTCACTTCTTCCAAGACTCGTAATACCGGCGTTAGGCAAATACCATTAAAAAGATAGTATACGCAATTAACTTTAAGGGACTTGAGGTAGCCTCGAGTCACGGAAGAAAAGTGAGAGGTACACCTGTACCTGTCAGACCCATAATACCAGCGGGCATTAAAAAGCAGCGTTGGGACCTCTCAATGCTGCTTTTTAAGGCTAACGCCAAACTCGTAATCTAGGCGTACATGTTTAGGTTTGTTATGTAGCACAATACATACATACAAAAAATTATGTAGACTGTGACATTATAGACAATGGGGGGTAGTTATCAAGCCGTCTACTTTTCTGACTTCGCCGGCCCAATACGCCCGCCTAAGCTCGCCTACCTTCGCCGCCGCGGACCTTGAATACGTTCGCCTAAGTTATCAAAAAAAGCTGTCAAAAAGCCGCGGGGCGATGAGCAGCGGACTGTGAGAGTTATCACTCATCCGATCTCGCTGCCCTTCGGCTTTTTTCCAGCTTTATTGCTAGCTTGTCACTAAGCACCCACACTAAACTACACTGTTCTATCCCTCTAACGGCGCCCCCGGAGCCCCCCGCAGCTCAATAAAGTTACTAACCCCTAAACCGCCGCTCCTAGACCCTGCCGCAACTCTTATAAATGTATTAACCCCTAACCCGCAGCTCCTAGACCCTGCCGCAACTCTTATAAATGTATTAACCCCTAAACCGCCGCTCCTAGACCCTGCCGCAACTCTTATAAATGTATTAACCCCTAAACCGCCGCTCCTTGACCCTGCCGCAACTCTTATAAATGTATTAACCCCTAAACCGCCGCTCCGGGACACCGCTGCCACCTACAGTATACCTAGTAACCCCTATCCTGCCCCCCCCCCCTACACTGTTGCCCTCTATAATAAAGTTATTAACCCCTATCCTGCTGATCCCGCACCTTTCCGCAACTAAATAAATAGTTTAACCCCTAAACCGCCGCTCCCTGAACCCGCCGCAACCTATATTAAACCTATTAACACCTATCCTGCCCCCCCTACACCGTCGCCACCTATAATACATTTATTAACCCCTATCCTGCCCCCCACTACACCGCCGCCACTGTAATAAAATTATTAACCCCTAAACCTAAGTCTAACCCTAACGCCCCCCTAACTTAAATATTAATTAAATAAATCTAAATAATATTTCTATTATTAACTAAATTAATCCTATTTAAAACTAAATACTTACCTGTAAAATAAACCCTAATATAGCTACAATATAAATAATAATTATATTGTAGCTATCTTAGGATTTATTTTTATTTTACAGGTACCTTTCAATTTATTTTAACTAGGTACAATAGCTATTAAATAGTTATTAACTATTTAATAGCTTACCTAGCTAAAATAAACTGAAATTTACCTGTAAAATAAATCCTAACCTAAGTTATAATTACACCTAACACTACACTATACTTTAATAAATTATTCCTATTTAAAACTAAATACTTACCTGTAAAATAAACCCTAATATAGCTACAATATAAATAATAATTATATTGTAGCTATCTTAGGATTTATTTTTATTTTACAGGTACCTTTCAATTTATTTTAACTAGGTACAATAGCTATTAAATAGTTATTAACTATTTAATAGCTTACCTAGCTAAAATAAACTGAAATGTACCTGTAAAATAAATCCTAACCTAAGTTATAATTACGCCTAACACTACACTATACTTTAATAAATTATTCCTATTTAAAACTAAATACTTACCTGTAAAATAAACCCTAATATAGCTACAATATAAATAATAATTATATTCTAGCTATCTTAGGATTTATATTTATTTTACAGGTAACTTTGTATTTATTTTAGCTAGTTTGAATAGTTATTAAATAGTTATTAACTATTTAATAACTACCTAGCTAAAAGAAATACAAAATTACCTGTAAAATAAATCCTAACCTAAGTTACAATTAAACCTAATACTACACTATCATTAAATTAATTAAATAAACTACCTACAAATAACTACAATTAAATACAATTACATAAACTAACTAAAGTACAAAAAATAAAAAAAAGCTAAGTTACAAAAAATAAAAAAATAAGTTACAAACATTTTAAAAATATTACAACAATTTTAAGCTACTTACACCTAATCTAAGCCCCCTAATAAAATAACAAACCCCTCCAAAATAAAAAAATGCCCTACCCTATTCTAAATTAAATAAAGTTCAAAGCTCTTTTACCTTACCAGCCCTTAAAAGGGCCATTTGTGGGGGCATGCCCCAAAAAGTTCAGCTCTTTTGCCTGTAAAAGAAAAATACAACCCCCCCCAACATTAAAACCCACCACCCACATACCCCTAATCTAACCCAAACCCCCCTTACAAAAACCTAACACTAATCCCCTGAAGATCATCCTACCTTGAGTCGTCTTCACTCAGCCGAGCAGCGATGGAACCGAAGTGGACATCCGGAGCGGAAGAAGTTAATCCTCCAAGCGGCGCTGAAGAAATCTTCCATCCGATGAAGTCATCATCCAGGCGGTGCTGAAGAAGTCTTCGATTCGGGCGATGTCATCTTCCAAGAGGCGCTGAAGAGGTCTTCTATCCGGGCGATGTCATCTTCCAAGCCGGGTCTTGAATCTTCCTCCCGCCGACGCGGAACATCCTTCTTCACCGACGGACTACGATGAATGAGGGCTCCTTTAAGGGACGTCATCCAAGATGGCGTCCCCTCAATTACGATTGGCTGATAGGATTCTATCAGCCAATCGGAATTAAGATAGGAAAAATCTGATTGGCTGATGGAATCAGCCAATCAGATTGAGCTCGCAATCTATTGGCTGTTCCGATCAGCCAATAGAATGCGAGCTCAATCTGATTGGCTGATTAAAATTGTTGTAATAGCTTAAAATTGTTGTAATATTTTTAAAATGTTTGTAACTTATTTTTTTATTTTTTGTAACTTAGCTTTTTTTATTTTTTGTACTTTAGTTAGTTTATGTAATTGTATTTAATTGTAGTTATTTGTAGGTAGTTTATTTAATTAATTTAATGATAGTGTAGTATTAGGTTTAATTGTAACTTAGGTTAGGATTTATTTTACAGGTATTTTTGTATTTCTTTTAGCTAGGTAGTTATTAAATAGTTAATAACTATTTAATGACTATTCTAACTAGCTAAAATAAATACAAAGTTACCTGTAAAATAAATATAAATCCTAAGATAGCTAGAATATAATTATTATTTATATTGTAGCTATCTTAGGGTTTATTTTACAGGTAAGTATTTAGTTTTAAATAGGAATAATTTATTAAAGTATAGTGTAGTGTTAGGTGTAATTATAACTTAGGTTAGGATTTTTTTTACAGGTAAATTTCAGTTTATTTTAGCTAGGTAAGCTATTAAATAGTTAATAACTATTTAATAGCTATTGTACCTAGTTAAAATAAATTGAAAGGTACCTGTAAAATAAAAATAAATCCTAAGATAGCTACAATATAATTATTATTTATATTGTAGCTATATTAGGGTTTATTTTAAAGGTAAGTATTTAGTTTTAAATAGGATTAATTTAGTTAATAATAGAAATATTATTTAGATTTATTTAATTAATATTTAAGTTAGGGGGCATTAGGGTTAGGGTTAGACTTAGGTTTAGGGGTTAATAATTTTATTACAGCGGCAGCGGCGTAGTGGGGGGCAGGATAGAGGTTAATAAATGTATTATAGGTGGTGACGGTGTAGGGGGGGCAGATTAGGGGTTAATACATTTATTATAGGTGGCGACGGTGTAGGGGGGGCAGATTAGGGGTTAATAAATTTATTATAGGTGGCGACGGTGTAGGGGGGGCAGATTAGGGGTTAATACATTTATTATAGGTGGCGACGGTGTAGGGTGGGCAGGATAGGGGTTAATACATTTAATATAGGTTGCGGCGGGTTCAGGGAGCGGCGGTTTAGGGGTTAATACATTTATTATAGTTGCGGTGGGCTCCGGGAGCGGCGGTTTAGGGGTTAATATGTATAGAGTAGCTTGCGGTGGGCTCCGGGAGCGGCGGTGTAGGGGGTAATAACTTTATTATAGTTGCGGCGGGGTCAGGGAGCGGCGGTTTAGGGGTTAATATGTATAGAGTAGTTTGCGGTGGGCTCCGGGAGCGGCGGTTTAGGGGGTAATAACTTTATTTAGTTGCGGCGGGGTAGGGGGGGACAGATTAGTGGTGTTTAGACTCGGGGTACATGTTAGGGTGTTAGGTGCAGACAGCTCCCATAGAAATCAATGGGATGTCTGTCAGCAGCGAACTTGTACTTTCGCTATGGTCAGACTCCCATTGATTCCTATGGGATCCGCCGCCTCCAGGGGTGGCGGTTTGAAAACCAGGTACGCTGGGCCATAAAAGTGCCGAGCGTACCTGCTAGTCATTTGATAACTAGCAAAAGTAGTGAGAATGTGCCGCACTTGTGTGCGGAACATCTGGAGTGACGTAAGAATCGATCTGTGTCGGACTGAGTCCGGCGGATCGAAGCTTACGTCACAAAATTCTACTTTTGCCGGTCTCGAGCCTTTGATAACTAAGGCGAATCAGCCTCGCCACAAATACGCTGCGGAATTCCAGCATATTTGAGGTTGACGGCTTGATAACTACCCCCCAATTACTCAATTACAAAAAGGGCAAATTGTTGTAAGAAGCTGTTACCAATGCTCACTTTATGTATGAGTAAGTATACACCTACCAAAAAAATACTTAATTTTGTGTATAAATTAAAATATTTATAAAACATTTGGTGCAAGTGTCTACATATATAAAAGAACAATTTTAAGAAACATTTGCCCTTAATGAATTGCAGGGGAAAAAAAATGTATGCTTACCTGATAAATTTCTTTCTTTTGCGATGTACCGACTCCACGGATTCATCCTTACTTGTGGGATATTGTCCTTCCTGACAGGAAGTAGCAAAGAGAGCACCACAGCAGAGCTGTCTATATAGCTCCCCCCTTAACTTCACCCCCTAGTCATTCGACCGAAGGCCAAGGAAGAAAAGGAGAAACTATAAGGTGCAGAGGTGACTGAAGTTTACATAAAAAAAATACTATCTGTCTTGAATAGACAGGGAGGGCCGTGGACTCGGTACATCGCAAAAGAAAGAAATTTATCAGGTAAGCATAAATTTTATTTTCTTTTGCATGATGTACCGAGTCCACGGATTCATCCTTACTTGTGGGATACCAATACCAAAGCTTTATGACACGGATGAAGGGAGGGACAAGACAGGAACCTAAATGGAAGGCACCACTGCTTGCAAAACCTTTCTCCCAAAAATAGCCTCCGAAGAAGCAAAAGTATCAAATTTGTAAAATTTGGAAAAGGTATGAAGCGAAGACCATGTCACAGCCTTACAAATCTGTTCAACAGAAGCATCATTTTTTTTTTTTTTTTTTTTTAATATTTTTATTAAGGTTCTGAGTAAGGCATACAGAAAATACGAAAAGCAAAACACAGTGGTAATGGTATACAGATATGGTAAAATACAATTAGGTGTGCAAACAGAGTATAGTGCCAAAAAAGAAAAATGCAAGCTTATAATCTGGAAATATGGTGCCTAGTGCTTTATGAGCCCCCCATATGACAGGAGAGGCCACTCTTGGACCTCAATTGGAAGCTCGAAACCATAACCTGGGGGTTATTTCTAGTGAAAGAGACCACTTTTTGATCTCCAATGATACGTTAATAAAGCTTCAGAAAAGTGTATATATCAGGGTAGTATAATATAATATTGAAAAGATATAACTAGAGCTTTACCTGCCAAGCAACTAGAATAGGAAATTTTAATGATAAGATCTGTTATATGGAGGAGCCACACTAAGGTCTTAGAGCTATAACTATGTGGGACCAAGGGTCTAGTACATACGACTCGCTTTGAAAATATAAAACTGCCAAGTTGTGGGGAATTTCTATAGTCAAACAGAGCCTCTACAGCATAAATAGGAGGGGGAAAGGCCCAACCCCAATAACTAAGGAAGAGTAGTAACAATTGTTTGGTACAATACTTGTAGGTATACTGCGACTGACTAATAGCAATAGGCTAAGCTGGTAACATTAAATATATCTCTTCTATTCGGAGTAAGGAACATATACAGTGCCATGTATCCAAATACAGTGCTGTCTAAAGGTAAGAGCATCATCGGAAGCATCCTAGATGTAGGTTATAAGCTCTAAAATATAGGGGACATTTATAACCCAGGTAGGTACAAATATGAGGGGAAAATCCTAACGCCACCCTGGCCACAAATGGCGAGAGAGAAAAAAAACACTATTGTAAACTAAATCCCTAGTTATATAAGTAGGGACATTAACTAAGAGAGCGGTCTTACAAGCTATATTCATGTATATAAATAGTATATGGACTAGATACGGAATTGTAGGTGCCTGTCTGTTTGCGAAGTGGTGAACGTTAATCAGGCTGCAGGGAATCACTGAATATAAGCAAGATAACGCTACTGAAGCACTGCAATAGTGTAGAGATTGTTTCATAGTCCTAGAAAGGGCATACATTAAAGAGTAACAATCCTAATGTTGAGCCATAGTTAAAATAACACATAACATTCTTAACAAGAAAAACATGCAATTACTAGAAATAGTTAAAGCAAAATAAAAGAGCACAAACACACAACTAGTAATTAGATAATGTCCTATGGATTGTTGTTAGAGTTACCCTTGGCAATTATAATGTATAGAAGGGTCCACTACAAGTCATTCCAGCCTCTTGCCATGTTCACTGCTTAGGACCAAAAGTTAGCCCCCAGGAAAGCCTCATGTAAACTGATCTCATAAGAATATAACTAGGGCATAGTAGTGCTGATTCTGCTGAAGCATTATCAAATATGTATATAGAGGGTACCTTAGATGCTACGACTGGGTGGGTACAAGAATGTTGAATTAGGACCTCACTAAGAGCAAAGGGTATTATATACAAAGGAAATAGCGGTAAGCATTTAAAATATCCCATCGTGGTATGATGTGTGGAGCAGTGAATGTGTCATAGGTATCTAAACTTTAGCAAGTACAGTGGAGGATCCCAATGCGGTCCCATAGAAAATACAGGCATATATGTTGTGATGACCAGGGGATCGTAGCCCCACTCTTACAGCAAACAGTTACCCTTCAAATAATAAGACCAGATGCTAAACATACAATCCGTAGGCAAAGAATGCTCAGTCCTTTAAACATGGTGATATTCTCCAGTAGTTCCCCACATGAGGAGAAAAAAGAATGACAATGTTCCAGTTCAGCTTTAACAAGCGTGTGCAGATACCGATGCTGAATCACCCTTGTTTGCAGAAGGTGCGTGAACTCGTTGGTCTGGACAGAATCACCTGTTAGGGACCCCTTAGGGATATATATAACAAAGGTCTGTAGTGAGACAAGAGTTGACCACATTTCACTTGCCTCCGCCTCAGCTATGGGGTATATGACTTGCGTCTGCAGAGGTAAAGTATTTCGGCCCTCACCTCCCGGCGAGATCACATGTGGGTCCCAATTCAAGATATTCAGAGGCAGCGCTTAAATTGGGGCAAGCCCTGTGGTTCCAACCTCTTCGACTAGGGGTAGAGCAGCGAGGGTCTCCATGCTATTCTCCAAGCGCTCTGCTAGTTGTGCAGTCCCCCCAGCCACTTCTCCTACAATGGGACTGGAGGCAGGCGGTGAGCGCTGGGGCCCCAGAACGCCACCCCCCCCCTCTACAGCGACAGGCTCTGGTTGAAGTGACTGCAGGACCGAGCCACCACTGCAATCGCCTAAAGAATTATGTAGTGCGTCTGCCAGAGCAGCGTGGTGGCCATCAAGTAAGATGCGCAGCTCCTCCAAAAAATAGCTGGTTATCTCCATAATATTACTGCTTACCCTTCCCCTAATGGGGATACTGTCAGCCTTTCTGAGTTAACACAGTCTCTGCAGAAAAATGACTGAACATACCTCATTGCTGTATAGCAAGAACAGTTCCTCACACTGAAGTTTTCCTGTACGCCTCAGCTTCTGTGGGAACAGCAGTGGACCTTAGTTACAAATGCTAAGATCATCATCCTCCAGGCAGAAATCTTCATCTATGTCCTGCCTAAGAGTAAATAGTACAGCACCGGTACCATTTAAAAATAACAAACTCTTGACTGAAGATAAAATAAAAACTAACAGTTTAACACCTCTTCTCTTTACCCTTCCTGCTTAGAGCCAGCAAAGAGAATGACTGGGGGTGGAGTTAAGGGGGGAGCTATATAGACAGCTCTGCTGTGGTGCTCTCTTTGCTACTTTCTGTCAGGAAGGACAATATCCCACAAGTAAGGATGAATCCGTGGACTCTGTACATCATGCAAAAGAAAACAGTATAACTGGCTTAACCATTTAAAGAGGGGCTTGTCTTATTAAATCCATTAATGACCATCATTACAACCCATTAACTTTGCCATGTAAACATTTCGCATTCAAACTGGATGTTTTGGGGTTTTGTTTTTGTATTTTATTGGGAGTCATTAGAATTCAATATAATAATTTTAATAATTTAAGTCGCCAGAATTATTTATATAGGACAACTGTTTTTTTTTTAAAAAAAAAAAACACTGGGCTAGATTACAAGTGGTGTGCTAAAAGTAGCACAAGTCATGATAACAATATTGTGATTGCACTAACTGTAGAAGTGCATGATACCCAACATGTTGAAGCACATGAAAGTGATGCAGCATAGCTGAACAAATCTGACTAGAAAATATCACCTTAACATCTCTATGTAAAAAAGGAAGATATTTTACCTCAAATTCCCTACGTATTCACACCCCACTGTAAAGAGACTTTAAGCAGCCAGTCAGGATACCTGTCCCAGGACTTGCAAGGGAGTGTGCATCTGTGCATTCACGGTCATGTTATTTTCTTATTCATTTTACCTTACACTACAATTAAATAAATTACATTAATTAAATACAATTAACTAAATAACAAAAAAAAAAACCTCTAAATTGAGCAAAATACAAAAGAAATGATCAAATATTTAAACTAATTACACCTAATCTAATAGCCCTATCAAAATATAAAAAACAAAACAAAATAAAAGAACCCTAGCCTAAACTAAACTGCCAATAGCCCTTAAAACTGCCTTTTGCGGGACATTGCCACAAAGAAATCAGCTCTTTTACCTGTAAAAACCCACCACCCACACAACCAAACCCCCCAAATAAAAACCTAACTGAAAAACCTAAGCTCCCCATTGCCCTGAAAAAGGCATTTGTATGGGCATTGCCCTTAAAAGGGCATTTAGCTATTTTTCAGCCCAAACCCTAATCTAAAAATAAAACCCACCCAATAAACCCTTAAAAAAACCTAACACTAACCCCCGAAGATACACTTACAGTTTTTGAAGAACGGACATCTATCCTTAATGAAGCAGCAGAAGTCTTCATCCAAGCGGCAAGAAGTCTTCAACGAAACCGGGAGAAGTCTTCATCCAAGCGGGCTTAACTCTTCATCCAAGTCGGCAGATGTCTTCATCCAGACGCCATCTTCTATCTTCATCCATTTGGCGCCGAGCAGCTCCATCTTCAAGCATCCTCTTCTTTTCACGGTGACTGAAGAATGAAGGTTCCTTTAAGGGACGTCATCCAAGTTGGTGTCCCTTGAATTCCTATTGGCTGATAGAATTATATCAGCAAATCGGAATTAAAGGTGAAAAAATCATATTGGCTGATGCAGTCAGCCAATAGGATTTAGCTTCAATCCTATAGGCTGATCCAATCAGCCAATAGGATTGAGCTCACATTCTATTGGCTGTTCCAATCAGCCAATAGAATGCAAGCTCAATCCTATTGGCTGATTGCATCAGCTAATAGGATTTTTTCACCTTTAATTCTGATTGGCTGATAGAATTATATAAGCCAATCAGAATTTAAGCGACGCCATCGTAGATGACGTCCCTTAAAGGAACCTTCATTCTTCAGTCACCATGGAAAGAAGAGGATGCTCCACGCCGAATATCTTGAAGATGGAGCCGCTCCGCGCCGGATGGATGAAGATAGAAGATGCTGCCTGGATGAAGACTTCTGCCAGCTTGAATGAAGACTTCGGCCCGCTTGGATGAAGACTTCTCCCGGCTTCGTTGAGGACTTCTTGCCGCTTGTATGAAGACTTCTGCCACTTCATTGAGGATGGATTTCCGGTCTTCAAAAACTATAAGTGATTCTTTGGGGGTTAGTGTTGGTTTTTTTTAACGGTTTATTGAGTGGGTTTTATTTTTAGCTTAGGGTTTGGGCTGAAAAGAGCTAAATGCCCTTTTAAGGGCAATGCCCATCCAAATGCCCTTTTCAGGGCAATGGGGAGCTTAGGTTCTTTTGGTTGTGTGGATGGTGGGTTTTACTGTTGGGGGGTTGTTTTTGTACTTTTTTTTACAGGTAAAAGAGCTGATTACTTTGGGGCAATGCCCCACAAAAGGCCCATTTAAGCGCTATTGGCAGTTTAGTTTAGGCTAGGGGTTTTTTTTTTTTACTTTGGGGGGCTTTTTTATTTGGATAGGGCTATTAGATTAGGTGTAATTAGTTTAAATATTTGATAAGTTCTTTTTTTTTATTTTGTGTAATTTAGTGTTTGTTTGTTTTTTGTAATTTAGTTAATTGTATTTAATTAATGTAAATTATTTATTTGTAGTGTAAGGTTAGGTGTTAGTGTAACTCAGGTTAGGTTTTATTTTACAGTTAAATTTGTATTTATTTTAACTAGGTAGCTAGTAAATAGTTAATAACTATTTACTAACTATTCTACCTAGTTAAAATAAATACAAACTTAGCTGTGAAATAAAAATAAAACCTAAGATAGATACAATGTAACTATTAGTTATATTGTAGCTACCTTAGGTTTTATTTCACAGGTAAGCATTTAGTTTTAAATAGGAATTGTTTAGTTATTAATAGTAGGTTTTATTTAGATTTATTTTAATTACATTAAAGTTAGGGGGTGTTAGGGTTAGACTTAGGGTTAGGTTTAGGGGTTAATAACTTTAGTATAGTGGTGGTGATTTTGGGGGCAGCAGATTAGGGGTTAATAACAGTAATGTAGGTTGCAGTGATGTTAGGGACAGCAGATTAGGGGTTAATAATATTTAACTAGTGTTTGCGATGCGGGGGTATGGAGGTTTAGGGGTTAATATGTTTATTATAGTGGTGGCGATGTCCAGAGCGGCAGATTAGGGGTTAATAATTTTATTTTAGTGTTTGCGATGCAGGAGGGCATCCGTTAAAGGGTTAATAGGTCGTTTATGGGTGTTAGTGTACTTTTTAGCACTTTAGTTATGACTTTTATGTTACAGCGTTGTAGCATAAAACTCATAACTACTGACTTTCAGTTTACGTTATGGATCTTGATGGTATAGGCTGTACCGCTCACTTTTTGGCCTCCCAGGCAGACTTGTAATACCGGCGCAAAGAAAGTCCATTGAAAAAGGACTTTTGGAAAGCTGCGGTAGTTACGTTACGTTACGGCCAAAAAAGTGTGCGGTGCAGCTAAACCTGCAAGACTCGTAATACCAGCGGTAGTGAAAAAGAGCCTTAATGCTGCTTTTTCCCTCATACCGCAAAACTCGTAATCTAGCCGTTTATTATTTATTAATATTTTTCCATATTTATATTTAATAAATACATAGCGCACCTAAATATAACTCATGTCTGTTAGCTCACATGAAGAATTAGTGTACTCCTCTCAGGTTTACGAGTGCAATAAAAAAAGAGGATGAAATGGCTTTTGAAGGGTCAATGAAAATGCACGTAAAAATAGTTTTCTGATGAATTGAAAGCAAATTATTGAGCAAGTTTACATAGTACAAAAAAAAAAATTCCATGCAAAAAACTTCAAACAGCTAATGCATTAAACTCTGTAATGTCTTATAAAACTTTAGAAAAATATTCATGGTAATATTCTTCTATGATTGGAGCTAGTTATAGCATTGCTCTTATAGGGCATTCGTTGTGGTTAAAATATTTCTATCGTTCAAGTGAAAAGTGGCATTTGTTTGTCCAAAAAAAAGCCTTAGCTGAAATATGTTTGAATTGAGGCAAAAAAATGTAAATACAATTTTCAGCATAAAGTTCAATCTTTACATTTATTTTTTGTAGAACTACATCATGCAAAAACAAAATTGATGTGTGTGTGTTAATGGAAGTGAGTCATTTATGTTAATGCATCACTTACATCTGCCTTTAAAACTTTGTAGTTTGTACTCATTTATAACTGAAATCCAAGTTTGATTTTACTGGTATTATATAAAATGAAGGGGTGTCAGCATATTGCCTGGGTAAATAAATTATTTTGCTTGTTGATATTTAATTTGCATATATTCTATTTCCTTTAAAGTTCTACTTCTATTTAAAATGCATGGATTAAAATGTTGATGAATACATCTTCATTTATTATGAAAAGATAAAAACCAGATACAAGGACAAATGTGTTGCCATGTGGAAATGTGCATATGAATAGAAATGTGTTGCCATCACACAGCTATTGGGAAGAAAATGTTCCTTTGACTTTTTTTTTTTTTCTTTTTTTATGCTGGTTCCTTTGAGAACATTACTGAAAGATTTAAGGGCCATACCAAAATCTGAAGAAAATTATAGAGCAGATGTTAATAGGATGTTTGTAGCAGAACATCTCATTAGTCCAATGTAGTATTCCAGGTGGAAAACAAAACCGACACAAATTGAGATATTTGCATGCATACTAAATAGACGCAATATATTATTAAGGATAGATGCTAGATAGCTGCAAGTAATCTTTCATTTAAGTTTGATTTAAGGTAAACATATAAAATGCACATACCTGATGCCACATAAACAACACCAGTTCATCCTAACACTGTTACAGAACTTAAACTACAGGCCTTTAGCTTTGTGGAATTGTAATATTGACTAGATTTTAGGAAAGCAAGACTTTAAAGAGACATTAAACACTAAATACATGCAAGATATAACAAGGCATTCAAAAATATTAGTATGAGAATAACAGAAGTTGCTATATTTATCTGTATCTATATACATATAAATATATATATATATATATATATATCTTTAAATATAAATTTGCTTAAAAAAACATCAAATATATGTAGAAATATTTATTTATGAATAAATAGAACATATTCCGTTATGTAAAGAATATTGCAAAATAAATTATTCATAATTTCATGTCGTGTTAGCGCTATTGAGAATATGTGATGGTGTTTGTGCAAGATACTTTTTTTTCTCCATTAACTTCTATGGGGGACTGTGTGAACGTAATTTTCAAAATTTACTTTTTGCGCATGTTGAGTTACCGCTGGAGAAAAAACTGTTTACTTTCAACTTGTAATACAAGCACAACCTGACTAGCGCAAAAATGAAAATCCTAGCGGAGTTTTCCATATAGAGAAAATGCAAATTACCACTCCACTTGTAATCTAGCCCTCAGTATCTATAAAACAGTGGGAGATGCTATGTTGTAACTTTGGTGACATTCTCTGCTGTGGCCAATTAGGGACAGTTATAAATAAGTCACTAGAGTGTGCAGCCAATGGCTGTGTGGAATATAACAGTATTCTGCACTTTCATTTCTAACTGAAAAGCTCACAATTTCAGCATGGAATTACAGGAAAAGAGGACAAAAAAATTATGAAATTATATTGCAGAGATTTTTTTTTATATACGATTTATCATTTTATATTACCGTCTCAAAGTGTTTAATGTCCCTTTAAAGGGCTACTAAGGTCAAAATTTAAGTTTCTTTCATGTAATTAGCAAGAGTCCATAAGCTAGTTACGTATGGGATATACATTCCTACCAGGAGGGGCAAAGTTTCCCAAACCTCAAAATGCCTATAAATACACCCCTCACCACACCCACAAATCAGTTTTACAAACTTTGCCTCCTATGGAGGTGGTGAAGTAAGTTTGTGCTAGATTCTACGTTGATATGCGCTCCGCAGCAGGTTGGAGCCCGGTTTTCCTCTCAGCGTGCAGTGAATGTCAGAGGGATGTGAGGAGAGTATTGCCTATTTGAATTCAATGATCTCCTTCTACGGGGTCTATTTCATAGGTTCTCTGTTATCGGTCGTAGAGATTCATCTCTTACCTCCCTTTTCAGATCGACGATATACTCTTATATATACCATTACCTCTACTGATTCTCGTTTCAGTACTGGTTTGGCTTTCTACTACATGTAGATGAGTGTCCTGGGGTAAGTAAGTCTTATTTTCTGTGACACTCTAAGCTATGGTTGGGCACTTTTATATAAAGTTCTAAATATATGTATTCAAACATTTATTTGCCTTGACTGAGGATGTTCAACGTTCCTTATTTCAGACAGTCAGTTTCATATTTGGGATAATGCATATGAATAAATCAATTTTTTTTTTTTTTTTTCTTACCTTAAAATTTGACTTTTTTCCCTGTGGGCTGTTAGGCTCGCGGGGGCTGAAAATGCTTCATTTTATTGCGTCATTCTTGGCGCGGACTTTTTTGGCGCAAAAAATTTTTTTTTTCTGTTTCCGGCGTCATACGTGTCTCCGGAAGTTGCGTCATTTTGACGTTTTTTGCGCCAAAAGTGTCGGCGTTCTGGATGTGGCGTCATTTTTGGCGCCAAAAGCATTTAGGCGCCAAATAATGTGGGCGTCTTTTTGGCGCTAAAAAATATGGGCGTCACTATTGTCTCCACATTATTTAAGTCTCATTATTTATTGCTTCTGGTTGCTAGAAGCTTGTTCACTGGCATTTTTTCCCATTCCTGAAACTGTCATTTAAGGAATTTGATCAATTTTGCTTTATATGTTGTTTTTTCTATTACATATTGAAAGATGTCCCAGATTTACACTGAGTCAGAAGATACTTCTGGAAAAACGCTGCCTGGTGCTGGATCGACCAAAGTTAAGTGTATCTGCTGTAAACTTGTGGTATCTGTTCCTCCAGCTGTTGTTTGTAATGAATGTCATGACAAACTTGTTAATGCAGATAATATTTCCTTTAGTAATGTTACATTACCTGTTGCTGTTCCGTCAACATCTAATACTCAGAGTGTTCCTGTTAACATAAGAGATTTTGTTTCTAAATCCATTAAGAAGGCCATGTCTGTTATTCCTCCTTCTAGTAAACGTAAAAGGTCTTTTAAAACTTCTCATTTTTCAGATGAATTTTTAAATGAACATCATCATTCTGATTCTGATAATGGTTCCTCTGGTTCAGAGGATTCTGTCTCAGAGGTTGATGCTGATAAATCTTCATATTTATTCAAAATGGAATTTATTCGTTCTTTACTTAAAGAAGTCTTAATTGCATTAGAAATAGAGGATTCTGGTCCTCTTGATACTAAATCTAAATGTTTAAATAAGGTTTTTAAATCTCCTGTAGTTATTCCAGAAGTTTTTCCTGTCCCTGATGCTATTTCTGAAGTAATCTCCAGGGAATGGAATAATTTGGGTAATTCATTTACTCCTTCTAAACGTTTTAAGCAATTATATCCTGTGCCATCTGACAGATTAGAGTTTTGGGACAAAATCCCTAAAGTTGATGGGGCTATCTCTACTCTTGCTAAACGTACTACTATTCCTACGGCAGATAGTACTTCCTTTAAGGATCCTTTAGATAGGAAGATTGAATCCTTTCTAATAAAAGCTTACTTATGTTCAGGTAATCTTCTTAGACCAGCTATATCTTTAGCGGATGTTGCTGCAGCTTCAACTTTTTGGTTAGAAGCTTTAGCGCAACAAGTAACAGATCATAATTCTCATAGCATTGTTAATCTTCTTCAACATGCTAATAACTTTATTTGTGATGCCATCTTTGATATCATTAGAGTTGATGTCAGGTATATGTCTCTAGCTATTTTAGCTAGAAGAGCTTTATGGCTTAAAACTTGGAATGCTGATATGTCTTCTAAGTCAACTTTGCTTTCCCTTTCTTTCCAGGGTAATAAATTATTTGGTTCTCAGTTGGATTCTATTATCTCAACTGTTACTGGAGGGAAAGGAACTTTTTTACCACAGGATAAAAAAGCTAATGGTAAATTTAGGTCTAATAATCGTTTTCGTTCCTTTCGTCACAATAAGGAACAAAAGCCTGATCCTTCACCCACAGGAGCGGTATCAGTTTGGAAACCATCTCCAGTCTGGAATAAATCCAAGCCTTTTAGAAAACCAAAGCCAGCTCCCAAGTCCACATGAAGGTGCGGCCCTCATTCCAGCCCAGCTGGTAGGGGGCAGATTACGTTTTTTCAAAGAAATTTGGATCAATTCAATTCACAATCTTTGGATTCAGAACATTGTTTCAGAAGGGTACAGAATTGGCTTCAAGATAAGGCCTCCTGCAAAGAGATTTTTTCTTTCCTGTGTCCCAGTAAATCCAGCGAAAGCTCAAGCATTTCTGAAATGTGTTTCAGATCTAGAGTTGGCTGGAGTAATTATGCCAGTTCCAGTTCTGGAACAGGGGCTGGGGTTTTATTCAAATCTCTTCATTGTACCAAAGAAGGAGAATTCCTTCAGACCAGTTCTGGATCTAAAAATATTGAATCGTTATGTAAGGATACCAACATTCAAAATGGTAACTATAAGGACTATCTTGCCTTTTGTTCAGCAAGGGCATTATATGTCCACAATTGATTTACAGGATGCATATCTGCATATTCCGATTCATCCAGATCACTATCAGTTTCTGAGATTCTCTTTCCTAGACAAGCATTACCAGTTTGTGGCTCTGTCGTTTGGCCTAGCAACAGCTCCAAGAATTTTTACAAAGGTTCTCGGTGCCCTTCTGTCTGTAATCAGAGAACAGGGTATTGTGGTATTTCCTTATTTGGACGATATCTTGGTACTTGCTCAGTCTTCAAATTTAGCAGAATTTCATACGAATTGACTTGTGTTGTTTCTTCAAGATCATGGTTGGAGGATCAATTTACCGAAAAGTTCATTGATTCCTCAGACAAGGGTAACCTTTTTAGGTTTCCAGATAGATTCAGTGTCCATGACTCTGTCTCTGACAGACAAGAGACGTCTAAAATTGATCTCAGCTTGTCGAAACCTTCAATCACAATCATTCCCTTCAGTAGCCTTATGAATGGAAATTCTAGGTGTTATGACTGCTGCATCGGACGCGATCCCCTTTGCTCGTTTTCACATGCGACCTCTTCAGCTCTGTATGCTGAACCAGTGGTGCAGGGATTACACAAAGATATCTCAATTAATATCTTTAAAACCGATTGTACGACACTCTCTGACGTGGTGGACAGATCACCATCATTTAGTTCAGGGGGCTTCTTTTGTTCTCCCGACCTGGACTGTAATTTCAACAGATGCAAGTCTGACAGGTTGGGGAGCTGTTTGGGGGTCTCTGACAGCACAAGGGGTTTGGGAATCTCAGGAGGTGAGATTACCAATCAATATCTTGGAACTCCGTGCAATTTTCAGAGCTCTTCAGTCATGGCCTCTTCTAAAGAGAGAATCGTTCATTTGTTTTCAGACAGACAATGTCACAACTGTGGCATACATCAATCATCAAGGAGGGACTCACAGTCCTCTGGCTATGAAAGAAGTATCTCGAATACTGGTATGGGCGGAATCCAGCTCCTGTCTAGTTTCTGCGGTTCATATCCCAGGTATAGACAATTGGGAAGCGGATTATCTCAGTCGCCAAACGTTACATCCGGGCGAATGGTCTCTTCACCCAGAGGTATTTCTTCAGATTGTTCAAATGTGGGGACTTCCAGAAATAGATCTGATGGCTTCTCATCTAAACAAGAAACTTCCCAGGTATCTGTCCAGATCCAGGGATCCTCAGGCGGAAGCAGTGGATGCATTGTCACTTCCTTGGAAGTATCATCTTGCCTATCTCTTTCCGCCTCTAGTTCTTCTTCCAAGAGTAATCTCCAAGATTCTGAAGGAATGCTCGTTTGTTCTGCTGGTGGCTCCAGCATGGCCTCACAGGTTTTGGATCTTGTCCGGATGGCCTCTTGCCAACCGTGGACTCTCCCGTTAAGACCAGACCTTCTGTCGCAAGGTCCTTTTTTCCATCAGGATTTAAAATCCTTAAATTTAAAGGTATGGAGATTGAACGCTTGATTCTTAGTCAAAGAGGTTTCTCTGACTCTGTGATTAATACTATGTTACAGGCTCGTAAATCTGTATCTAGAAAGATATATTATAGAGTCTGGAAGACATTTCTTGGTGTCTTTCTCATCATTTTTCCTGGCATTCTTTTAGAATTCCGAGAATTTTGCAGTTTCTTCAGGATGGTTTGGATAAAGGTTTGTCTGCAAGTTCCTTGAAAGGACAAATCTCTGCTCTTTCTGTTGTTTTTCACAGAAAGATTGCTAATCTTCCTGATATTCATTGTTTTGTACAAGCTTTGGTTCATATAAAACCTGTCATTAAGTCAATCTCTCCTCCTTGGATTTTGAATTTGGTTCTGGGAGCTCTTCAAGCTCCTCCGTTTGAACCTATGCATTCGCTGGATATTAAATTACTTTCTTGGAAAGTTTTGTTTCTTTTGGCCATCTCTTCTGCTAGAAGAGTTTCTGAATTATCTGCTCTTTCTTGTGAGTCTCCTTTTCTGATTTTTCATCAGGATAAGGCGGTGTTGCGAACTTCTTTTAAATTTTTACCTAAGGTTGTGAATTCTAACAACATTAGTAGTGAAATTGTGGTTCCTTCATTGTGTCCTAATCCTAAGAATTCTAAGGAGAGATCATTGCATTCTTTGGATGTAGTTAGAGCTTTGAAATATTATGTTGAAGCTACTAAGAATTTCCGAAAGACTTCTAGTCTATTTGTTATCTTTTCCGGTTCTAGGAAAGGTCAGAAGTCCCCTGCCATTTCTTTGGCATCTTGGTTAAAATCTTTAATTCAGCTTGCTTATGTCGAGTCGGGTAAAACTCCGCCTCAAAGGATTACAGCTCATTCTACTAGGTCAGTTTCTACTTCCTGGGCGTTTAGGAATGAAGCTTCGGTTGATCAGATTTGTAAAGCAGCAACTTGGTCTTCTTTGCATACTTTTACTAAATTCTACCATTTTTATGTGTTTTCTTCTTCTGAAGCAGTTTTTGGTAGAAAAGTACTTCAGGCAGCTGTTTCACTTTGATTCTTCTGCTTATAATTTCAAGTTTTTTTCATTATAAGATTTAAACTTTATTTTGGGTGTGGATTATTTTCAGCGGAATTGGCTGTCTTTATTTTATCCCTCCCTCTCTAGTGACTCTTGCATGGAAGATCCACATCTTGGGTAGTCATTATCCCATACGTCACTAGCTCATGGACTCTTGCTAATTACATGAAAGAAAACATAATTTATGCAAGAACTTACCTGATAAATTCATTTCTTTCATATTAGCAAGAGTCCATGAGGCCCACCCTTTTTGTGGTGGTTATGATTTTTTTGTATAAAGCACAATTATTCCAATTCCTTATTTTTTATGCTTTCGCACTTTTTTCTTATCACCCCACTTCTTGGCAATGCGTTAAACTGATTTGTGGGTGTGGTGAGGGGTGTATTTATAGGCATTTTGAGGTTTGGGAAACTTTGCCCCTCCTGGTAGGAATGTATATCCCATACGTCACTAGCTCATGGACTCTTGCTAATATGAAAGAAATGAATTTATCAGGTAAGTTCTTACATAAATTATGTTTTTATGATTGAAATAAAGCATGCAATTTAAAAAAGCTTTCCAATATACTTCCATTATCAAAACAAAAAATTGCACAGTATATATGTATATGCATTTTTTTATTGGCTGATGGCTGTCATATGATACGGGTTATTGGATTAACGTTGAAATTTGCCCGACAATATTCTACTGATTTAAAATCACCTACGCTATCTGAATCATGAAAGAAATATTTTGAGTTTCACAGCCCATTAATAAAAAGGTGTTAGCACTAAGAGGCTGATGAAGGGTCAGATTACAAGTGAGCGTTAACAGTTACATGCAAGCAAAAAGAGGACGTAAGATACATTCCAGATTACAGTTGCACTCATAATAACATTATCTGATAAAAAAATATATTGCACAAAAAAGTTATAAGGGATCAAAGATATGAAGTCTCAGGTGTTAGAAAAAAGGCAGACATAGGGCTTTAACATTGAGATACATACATATACATGTCTAAAGATGGATATATACTGTGTATATATATATATATATATATATATATATATATATATATATATATATATAGTATATATGTGTGTGTATATATGTATTTATATGTGTAGTTGTATTTACCGACATATATACACATATATACACATAAATACCTATGTACACACATTTAGACGTATATATTAGTGCATTGGAGTCCTTTGTAGATGATGAAAACATGTTAAAGCATATTTATGCAATATTCATATATTCATATTTACAAAAGTGTTATACTGTGTAGTTGCTGTAAATGTGTTTTATGTATTTATAAATAGATATTCCTATATATATATATGTATATATCTATGCCTATATATATATATATATATATATATATATATATATATATATATACAGGTAGCCCTCAGTTTACGCCACGGTTAGACCAAGTTCCGTGTGGCCAATCAGGAACGCTGGATGCTAACACACCTCCCTCTTCGTATGCCGATTCCGAACACTGGCAAAAGGGTAGGAGATAGGGATGTACTGTGTATGGCTCTCCCGAATACCGAGAGTTTGATTAACACAAGCCAACAAACTGGATAGAGGAAGGAGCAAACTCCAGCAAAGTTACTTAAACCAATTTATTTAAAAAGTTTAAAAACAATGCATAAAAGCAACGCGTTTCTCGGCTACACAGTGCCGTTTCATCAGGCTGTTATACATATTCTAAAATGCCTACTGCTTTAAACACTTCCTCTAACCAATCAAAACACTTAGAATTTCCACACCCCCTCCCCACCTCAGCGTGCGTGTCAACCACAGCTGATATGGAGAGTGCAAGGATACAATGCGTGCCATTTAAAATTAACAATTTGATATCACCTTATATTTCGTGTCTATTCTAATTTAACATAATATTGTTGGTCACATCACAACTAGGATCAAATACAGTTATTGCGATTTTTTCCGTGTGTTTCATGTGAATAGACATAACATATATTTACAGATGAGCATTCATTTCAGGGTTAAATACACCATAGATCTTACACATTAGCCGCTAATCGGAGCTGAACTTACATAATATTCTTAGTTGGTCAAATAACATATAAATAAATATTGTTCCTCATTAAAGACTCACAGATTAAACAGTTTATACAGTTCACCCATATAACACACAATGATTACTCAATCACAGTGGAAAAATTAATCTAAACCAAACTGATAAAACATTATTTAATTTCTAAACTGATGAAAATAAACCCTAGAAACCCTACAGATCTACAGTTACACAAAAAAAGAGACTAATCAACTATGAAAAGCTGCAAGATCAATATTGGCATTGAGACCTGAAGGATGTAAAGTCTGAAGCCTATAGATCCAAAAGGTCTCTCTCTGTCTAAGTCTATAAAAACGATTATAAAAGTCTGATCTTGGAATGTGTTCAATGGGAGTTATTTGTAAACAATGTAAGTTTCCATTATGTTTGGTGTTACAATGTCGTGGTACACTATGTAATTTGTAGTTCTTTTTAATGTTTCTAAAGTGTTCTGACCACCTAATGCTCAAGCGTCTGCAAGTGCGCCCTATGTATTGAAATCCACAAATGCAGGACAATAAATAAATCACATAATTCGACGCGCATGTCATCCGATAACTCATTTTATAAGTTTTGGATGTTTTATTTGATTTAAATGTATCTACATTATGTGTTATATAGTCACACATTTTGCATTTTTTATGGTTACATTTGAAACTACTCTTTCTTTGTGTTTTACAGGTAATGTCATTGGCCTTATTGGTATTGCTACTAGTCATGTTGGTCCTATTTTTAACCACTTTACTAGGTGCCAAAATCCTTTTCAAATTGGGTGCTCTTTTGTAAATAATAGTGGGTTTATTATCCAACAGTGGGCCTAAAATAGGATCTTTTAATAGAATTTTCCAGTGTTTCATAATACTCCTTTTAATTATACTGTGATTACAATTGTATTCAGTAATGAACATGGTCCTATTACCCATGCCCACCTGAGTTTGTGTGTCTACTACCCTTTTCTCAAAATATTTATTTCTGTCATCATTTTTTGCCCTGTTAAAGGCACTGGTAATAATATGTTCTGGATATTTTTTCTCTTCAAATCAATCCTTGAGGATTTTACTCTGTATCTCATAATCTGTTATACTGCTGCAGTTCCGGCGAACTCGCTTGAACTGCCCATATGGTACATTTCTTTTCCAAGGTAGGTGATGATTGCTTCTAAAGTCCAAATAACTGTTGCAATCAACCTGCTTGAAGTGAGTACTGGTCGAAATCCTCCCCTCAGTGAAACTTAACTCTAAGTCCAGAAATACCACAGTGTTAGAGTCTATTGTGCTGGTGAATTTTAAGCCCTTGTTATTGCTATTCAAATGTCTCACAAAGTCTTCGGCTAGCAGTCTATCACCCTTCCACACCACAACCAGATCGTCTATATATCTGCCATAGTACACCAGGTTCGCCCCAAACGCAGAATTGTAAACATATTGTTGTTCAAAAGATCCCATAAAAAGGTTGGCGTAACTTGGGGCGAACCTGGTGCCCATGGCCGTCCCTTTTATTTGAAGGTAATAATCATCCTGATAGACGAAATAGTTATGGTGTAGGATAAATGAGATTAATGACAAGATAAAATGTTTCTGGGTGTCTGGTAAATACATGTCTGTTTCTAAAAAACTGGAAATCGCTTGTAGTCCAAGACTGTGTGATATATTAGAATATAAGGCTTGGACATCACACGTGATCCAAATTAAGTCTTGTGTGATATTAATCTGTTCTAGTTTATTTATGAGGTCTGAGGAGTCTCGTATATAAGATTCAAGACCAACGACATATTTTTGCAGGAAGAAATCGACATATGAAGATGCATTATCTGTTAGGCTGCCTATTCCCGATATTATCGGGCGGCCCGGGGGGCATTTGGGGTCTTTGTGCAGCTTCGGTAAATGGTAGTAAAATGCACGATTTGGCTCTATCGGGATAAGGTAATCTTTTTCTTTTTTGGTGACAATTCCTTCTTTAAACGCACCCTCTACTAAATCCCTTAAAGTCGCCAAAAATTTGGAGGTCGGATCGAAAGTCATTTTGGTATAATAATTTTTGTCATTCAGGATCCTATCGGACTCTAAAAGGTAGTCCCCAAGATCCTGGATGACAATCCCTCCGCCTTTGTCGGCTTGTCTAATAACTATAGATTTATTCTTTTTTAACATTTCTAAAGCACGTTTCTCATTCCCAAACAGATTCCCTTTACCATTGATACCCTTCGGCAATTGATCAAATTCATCGCTCACCAGCTGCCTGAAAATCTCTATATGGGCATTATTCACTAGTTTTGGGGTGAAATTGGATTTGTTCCTAAAACCTGTATGTACAAAACCTTCACATAAGTGATCAAGTAGGGATTCAGGTTCATACACCGGAGTTATTTGATTATTAAGCCTAGAGTCCATTGAATCTGTCAAAATTGGTCTGTTACCATCGTCTTTAATTTTCTTTTCTGCAAAATATTTCTGCATCGAGAGTTTTTGTGTGAACCTATTAAGATCTACAAAAAGTGAAAACATGTTATGTGTATTGGACGGGCTAAAGGAAAGCCCCTTTCCTAGGACCCTGATCTCATCATTGGTCAAAGGATGAGAAGATAAATTATAGATCCCACTACCTAGGGCCTGTAGTCGTGCCTTTTTGAGGGCTGTGTTTCTTCCTCTACATCCTCGTTTATGTGAGGTCTTTTTCCTTTGTATGAGGGAGTCAGGCTGACTACAGGCTCTAGGTAGCTCGCAATCTTTTTTTTGTTTCCAGACCGGTTGTCTGGGGCGTTGATCTAAAAAATGTTGTTGTGAAGTTGCAGATTGTGGTATGCTGTTAGCTTCACTATTGTCAAACTGTCTTGTGTCATATTCGTTATGTTTACAATTCTGCGTTTGGGGCGAACCTGGTGTACTATGGCAGATATATAGACGATCTGGTTGTGGTGTGGAAGGGTGATAGACTGCTAGCCGAAGACTTTGTGAGACATTTGAATAGCAATAACAAGGGCTTGAAATTCACCAGCACAATAGACTCTAACACTGTGGTATTTCTGGACTTAGAGTTAAGTTTCACTGAGGGGAGGATTTCGACCAGTACTCACTTCAAGCAGGTTGATTGCAACAGTTATTTGGACTTTAGAAGCAATCATCACCTACCTTGGAAAAGAAATGTACCATATGGGCAGTTCAAGCGAGTTCGCCGGAACTGCAGCAGTATAACAGATTATGAGATACAGAGTAAAATCCTCAAGGATAGATTTGAAGAGAAAAAATATCCAGAACATATTATTACCAGTGCCTTTAACAGGGCAAAAAATGATGACAGAAATAAATATTTTGAGAAAAGGGTAGTAGACACACAAACTCAGGTGGGCATGGGTAATAGGACCATGTTCATTACTGAATACAATTGTAATCACAGTATAATTAAAAGGAGTATTATGAAACACTGGAAAATTCTATTAAAAGATCCTATTTTAGGCCCACTGTTGGATAATAAACCCACTATTATTTACAAAAGAGCACCCAATTTGAAAAGGATTTTGGCACCTAGTAAAGTGGTTAAAAATCGGACCAACATGACTATACCAATAAGGCCAATGACATTACCTGTAAAACACAAAGAAAGGGTAGTTTCAAATGTAACCATAAAAAATGCAAAATGTGTGACTATATAACACATAATGTAGATACGTTTAAATCAAATACAACTTCCAAAACTTATAAAATGAGTTATCGGATGACATGCGCGTCAAATTATGTGATTTATTTATTGTCCTGCATTTGTGGATTTCAATACATAGGGCGCACTTGCAGACGCTTGAGCATTAGGTGGTCAGAACACTTTAGAAACATTAAAAAGAACTACAAATTACATAGTGTACCACGACATTGTAACACCAAACATAATGGAAACTTACATTGTTTACAAATAACTCCCATTGAACACATTCCAAGATCAGACTTTTATAATCGTTTTTATAGACTTAGACAGAGAGAGACCTTTTGGATCTATAGGCTTCAGACTTTACATCCTTCAGGTCTCAATGCCAATATTGATCTTGCAGCTTTTCATAGTTGATTAGTCTCTTTTTTTGTGTAACTGTAGATCTGTAGGGTTTCTAGGGTTTATTTTCATCAGTTTAGAGATTAAATAATGTTTTATCGGTTTGGTTTAGATTAATTTTTCCACTGTGATTGAGTAATCATTGTGTGTTATATGGGTGAACTGTATAAACTGTTTAATCTGTGAGTCTTTAATGAGGAACAATATTTATTTATATGTTATTTGACCAACTAAGAATATTATGCAAGTTCAGCTCCGATTAGCGGCTAATGTGTAAGATCTATGGTGTATTTAACCCTGAAATGAATGCTCATCTGTAAATATATGTTATGTCTATTCACATGAAACACACAGAAAAAATCGCAATAACTGTATTTGATCCTAGTTGTGATGTGACCAACAATATTATGTTAAATTAGAATAGACACTAAATATAAGGTGATATCAAATTGTTAATTTTAAATGGCACGCATTGTATCCTTGCACTCTCCATATCAGCTGTGGTTGACACGCACGCTGAGGTGGGGAGGGGGTGTGGAAATTCTAAGTGTTTTGATTGGTTAGAGGAAGTGTTTAAAGCAGTAGGCATTTTAGAATATGTATAACAGCCTGATGAAACGGCTCTGTGTAGCCGAGAAACGCGTTGCTTTTATGCATTGTTTTTAAACTTTTTAAATAAATTGGTTTAAGTAACTTTGCTGGAGTTTGCTCCTTCCTCTATCCAGTTTGTTGGCTTTTGTTAATCAAACTCTCGGTATTCGGGAGAGCCATACACAGTATATCCCTATCTCCTACCCTTTTGCCAGTGTTCGGAATCGGCATACGAAGAGGGAGGTGTGTTAGCATCCAGCGTTCCTGATTGGCCACACGGAACTTGGTTCGGCTCGAGGATTGGTTGTTGTTGCCGTTGTGAGTCTTCCGGGCGACGCTGAGGTCCCGGCCCGCTTGGTTAGGCACGTTCAAGTGCCGCCCTGCTTGTGAGTACCCTTTTCTCCTCATACTTACATGTCAGGGTTCTTTACGTTATCACCCTATTGGCGCCTTCCTGTTTCCCCACTACAGATTTCCTAACCGTCGACATACGCTACAGAAGAGCAGCCTCACATCGGATTGTTTGTTATTGATTTTCGCTTCCGTCACCGTGGGCGCACCTCCATCAAGAACTTTTTTTGTTTTTGATTTCTTGTTCCCACTAATTGTTGCTGTTTCCAGCTTGAGGTTGCTGCCAGGTCTCCTATCAAGGACTTTACATTTGCTAAGTATATATGTTTATTTGATAAGTATCTATTTGTCCTAAAAGTAGCTTACCAGTGTCATTAACTATTTGCCTTAATTCAATAGCATATTTGGGCTCAGTTTCGTTGGAGCGTGTAGCACCCACTTGGGGCTATCTTTATTTATTTTTTAATATTTTGTATATGCACAATTTTATTAGGATTTACGTATTTATAGCAGAAATATCTAACGCATATTCATTTCAAACGTGGGTTCCTTAGTTACAGCACGGGTGTCTATTTTAGTCTAATAAGATTTACAGATTCATTACAACACACTAAGTGTATGAATATTTCAGCGAGATAGTAGATGACCACAGCTACAGATCTACGATTGCAGATCTACTTTGCCAAATATTTTGAGGCATAGTGGAAAGTTTTTTCTGCAGGTTTTTTCTGAATTTTTACATAGTCAAACTGTCTGTGACTATTTTATAGTAAGCACATATCACTTATAATTATCTAAGGCACATTTTATAACCATATCACTTATAATTTTTTGAGGCATACCTCTCATCTATATATTGAAAAGTTTGTTTGTTTAGATTTTACATATACACTTTACACTTTCACACTGTATGATAACACTAAAAGGGATTTGATATTTTTCATATTATTTGAGATCATCTTTTTATCACTACCTTTACATTTTTGTTTAGATCATATTATATGTATTTTCGTATTTTTGTGATTTAGCACTCACTATTATTCTTATTGTGATTTGGTTTGCTTATCACTTTATTATAAACACTTTTCTGATATTAGTTTTCACTTTGACTTTTAACCTCATTATGTTGTCTATTAATGAAAGACAAAATAAGAGGTTATTACTGGTTTCACATGTGGGATCCACTGCGGTGGCCCCCGAGTGAAGATGTTGCAATTGAAAACATGCCCATTCACACTTTGTTTGCTAAATTAGAGGATCTAACTAATGACGAATGTAGACACTGGTTGGATGCAGAAATGCTCCAAAAATATGTTGATTCAAATTTAGTCCCGAGAGGCCTCAGAGTCTTTAAAAGTTGTTCTTTTAAGGATGATCAGTCCCTTAATACAAAGTGGGATGAAACTCTCACCACGTGTTCCGTGACTCTTATGAAAATTTTGATCACATATCGCAAGTCTTTAGTGGACACTATTTCTAAGGAAATAGAGATTGTCCAACAAAGCCTTGATAAATTCAAAAACACAAAGCAATATGAAGAACTTAATTATATAGTTTTGCAAAAAACTGAGAACTATCAAAAAGAATTGATGGAGATTAAAAATCGGAAATTAGCTAGAGACAATGAAGATTATCTGAAAGGGGAAGTATATACATACAACAAAAAGAAAGTACAGATAGAAACACCTAACGTGACAAATCATATAGACGAGAGACAGAGGATGACTATGGGTACTTCCTCACTTATACCCAATATACAACAGGAAGATAGGTGGACGGTAGTTAACCACCACAAAAATAGAAATAAAAATAAAAATAGCTATAAAAACAATTCTAATAATTGGCATAATAACAACAGACAATCAATGCCCCACCAGGATAGGGACTATAGACCAATTCAACATCACCACCAAAGATTCCCTGACCATTCTCATCAGGCATACCAGCGAAATTGGTCCCAGAATGGACCCTCTTATTCTGCCCCATATGGGCATAATAGGGATGCAAGATACTACCAACAACAATCTAATAGGGCAAATAACCCTTTTGAACAATCCAATCGGTATAAATCTCATGAGAATGAACAATGGTATAACATGAAGCTCACTCCCAAAAACCAACAAACCTATTTGAGATCTACATTAGGGGAGATGAACTCTGAATCTCCTCAAGACAGGAGAGATTACAATTTTATTGAGGCTAGCACCTCCAATAGGTTCCAAGCTCTCAATAATTTAGATCCGCACGAATATGACACAAGACAATTTGACAATAGTGAAGCTAACAGCATACCACAATCTGCAACTTCACAACAACATTTTTTAGATCAACGCCCCAGACAACCGGTCTGGAAACAAAAAAAGATTGCGAGCTACCTAGAGCCTGTAGTCAGCCTGACTCCCTCATACAAAGGAAAAAGACCTCACATAAACGAGGATGTAGAGGAAGAAACACAGCCCTCAAAAAGGCATGACTACAGGCCCTAGGTAGTGGGATCTATAATTTATCTTCTCATCCTTTGACCAATGATGAGATCAGGGTCCTAGGAAAGGGGCTTTACTTTAGCCCGTCCAATACACATAACATGTTTTCACTTTTTGTAGATCTTAATAGGTTCACACAAAAACTCTCGATGCAGAAATATTTTGCAGAAAAGAAAATTAAAGACGATGGTAACAGACCAATTTTGACAGATTCAATAGACTCTAGGCTTAATAATCAAATAACTCCGGTGTATGAACCTGAATCCCTACTTGATCACTTATGTGAAGGTTTTGTACATACAGGTTTTAGGAACAAATCCAATTTCACCCCAAAACTAGTGAATAATGCCCATATAGAGATTTTCAGGCAGCTGGTGAGTGATGAATTTGATCAATTGCCGAAGGGTATCAATGGTAAAGGGAATCTGTTTGGGAATGAGAAACGTGCTTTAGAAATGTTAAAAAAGAATAAATCTATAGTTATTAGACAAGCCGACAAAGGCGGAGGGATTGTCATCCAGGATCTTGGGGACTACCTTTTAGAGTCCGATAGGATCCTGAATGACAAAAATTATTATACCAAAATGACTTTCGATCCGACCTCCAAATTTTTGGCGACTTTAAGGGATTTAGTAGAGGGTGCGTTTAAAGAAGGAATTGTCACCAAAAAAGAAAAAGATTACCTTATCCCGATAGAGCCAAATTGTGCATTTTACTACCATTTACCGAAGCTGCACAAAGACCCCAAATGCCCCCCGGGCCGCCCGATAATATCGGGAATAGGCAGCCTAACAGATAATGCATCTTCATATGTCGATTTCTTCCTGCAAAAATATGTCGTTGGTCTTGAATCTTATATACGAGACTCCTCAGACCTCATAAATAAACTAGAACAGATTAATATCACACAAGACTTAATTTGGATCACGTGTGATGTCCAAGCCTTATATTCTAATATATCACACAGTCTTGGACTACAAGCGATTTCCAGTTTTTTAGAAACAGACATGTATTTACCAGACACCCAGAAACATTTTATCTTGTCATTAATCTCATTTATCCTACACCATAACTATTTCGTCTATCAGGATTATTATTACCTTCAAATAAAAGGGACGGCCATGGGCACCAGGTTCGCCCCAAGTTACGCCAACCTTTTTATGGGATCTTTTGAACAACAATATGTTTACAATTCTGCGTTTGGGGCGAACCTGGTGTACTATGGCAGATATATAGACGATCTGGTTGTGGTGTGGAAGGGTGATAGACTACTAGCCGAAGACTTTGTGAGACATTTGAATAGCAATAACAAGGGCTTGAAATTCACCAGCACAATAGACTCTAACACTGTGGTATTTCTGGACTTAGAGTTAAGTTTCACTGAGGGGAGGATTTCGACCAGTACTCACTTCAAGCAGGTTGATTGCAACAGTTATTTGGACTTTAGAAGCAATCATCACCTACCTTGGAAAAGAAATGTACCATATGGGCAGTTCAAGCGAGTTCGCCGGAACTGCAGCAGTATAACAGATTATGAGATACAGAGTAAAATCCTCAAGGATAGATTTGAAGAGAAAAAATATCCAGAACATATTATTACCAGTGCCTTTAACAGGGCAAAAAATAATGACGGAAATAAATATTTTGAGAAAAGGGTAGTAGACACACAAACTCAGGTGGGCATGGGTAATAGGACCATGTTCATTACTGAATACAATTGTAATCACAGTATAATTAAAAGGAGTATTATGAAACACTGGAAAATTCTATTAAAAGATCCTATTTTAGGCCCACTGTTGGATAATAAACCCACTATTATTTACAAAAGAGCACCCAATTTGAAAAGGATTTTGGCACCTAGTAAAGTGGTTAAAAATCGGACCAACATGACTAGTAGCAATACCAATAAGGCCAATGACATTACCTGTAAAACACAAAGAAAGGGTAGTTTCAAATGTAACCATAAAAAATGCAAAATGTGTGACTATATAACACATAATGTAGATACGTTTAAATCAAATACAACTTCCAAAACTTATAAAATGAGTTATCGGATGACATGCGCGTTGAATTATGTGATTTATTTATTGTCCTGCATTTGTGGATTTCAATACATAGGGCGCACTTGCAGACGCTTGAGCATTAGGTGGTCAGAACACTTTAGAAACATTAAAAAGAACTACAAATTACATAGTATACCACGACATTGTAACACCAAACATAGTGGAAACTTACATTGTTTACAAATAACTCCCATTGAACACATTCCAAGATCAGACTTTTATAATCGTTTTTATAGACTTAGACAGAGAGAGACCTTTTGGATCTATAGGCTTCAGACTTTACATCCTTCAGGTCTCAATGCCAATATTGATCTTGCAGCTTTTCATAGTTGATTAGTCTCTTTTTTTGTGTAACTGTAGATCTGTAGGGTTTCTAGGGTTTATTTTCATCAGTTTAGAGATTAAATAATGTTTTATCGGTTTGGTTTAGATTAATTTTTCCACTGTGATTGAGTAATCATTGTGTGTTATATGGGTGAACTGTATAAACTGTTTAATCTGTGAGTCTTTAATGAGGAACAATATTTATTTATATGTTATTTGACCAACTAAGAATATTATGTAAGTTCAGCTCCGATTAGCGGCTAATGTGTAAGATCTATGGTGTATTTAACCCTGAAATGAATGCTCATCTGTAAATATATGTTATGTCTATTCACATGAAACACACAGAAAAAATCGCAATAACTGTATTTGATCCTAGTTGTGATGTGACCAACAATATTATGTTAAATTAGAATAGACACTAAATATAAGGTGATATCAAATTGTTAATTTTAAATGGCACGCATTGTATCCTTGCACTCTCCATATCAGCTGTGGTTGACACGCACGCTGAGGTGGGGAGGGGGTGTGGAAATTCTAAGTGTTTTGATTGGTTAGAGGAAGTGTTTAAAGCAGTAGGCATTTTAGAATATGTATAACAGCCTGATGAAACGGCTCTGTGTAGCCGAGAAACGCGTTGCTTTTATGCATTGTTTTTAAACTTTTTAAATAAATTGGTTTAAGTAACTTTGCTGGAGTTTGCTCCTTCCTCTATCCAGTTTGTTGGCTTGTGTTAATCAAACTCTCGGTATTCGGGAGAGCCATACACAGTATATCCCTATCTCCTACCCTTTTGCCAGTGTTCGGAATCGGCATACGAAGAGGGAGGTGTGTTAGCATCCAGCGTTCCTGATTGGCCACACGGAACTTGGTCCGGCTCGAGGATTGGTTGTTGTTGCCGTTGTGAGTCTTCCGGGCGACGCTGAGGTCCCGGCCCGCTTGGTTAGGCACGTTCAAGTGCCGCCCTGCTTGTGAGTACCCTTTTCTCCTCATACTTACATGTCAGGGTTCTTTACGTTATCACCCTATTGGCGCCTTCCTGTTTCCCCACTACAGATTTCCTAACCGTCGACATACGCTACAGAAGAACTTTTTTTGTTTTTGATTTCTTGTTCCCACTAAACCGAGGGCCACCTGTATATATATATATATATATATATATATATATATATATTTGTGCAAACAAACATCAAATAAATATATATATATATATTTATATACATACATACATATACAGTTACAGCTAAAAATATTGGCACCCCTTATTTCTGTCAGATAATGCACCACTTCACCCAGAAAATTGTTGCAATTACAAATGTTTAGGCATTCTCATGTTTATTTCTTTTGTTTGTATATGTATGGCACAAAAAAGTGGAGAAAAAAAAGCCAAATCTGACACATTCCACGCAAAACTCCAAAAATGGATTGGACAAAATTATTGGCACCTTCTCAAAAAGAAATAATTGCATTCCAAGTTTTTGATGGTCCTGTAATTTGTAATTAAACTCACCTGTATCAATTAACAGGTGCTTACAGTATAGAAATCACACCAGCAACCAGTTAAAATGGGGAAAAATAGACTCAACCTTCCTGTTGTGTGTCTCTGTGTGCCACATTGATAATGGAGAAGAGAAAGAGCAGCAAAAACACTCACAATTAAACAATGGTTCTTTTACACACTTATACAATTATCAAATTGATTGACATTTTGCTAGATTACGAGTTTTGCGTTATGGCTTTTAACGCTGAAAAATTGTCCATTATGCTGGAATGGCCAAGAACGCATATTACGAGTTGCAGCGGTATAACTATACCACAAGCATTTTAGCCTGTAACGCAATGTCCATTCCGCATTGAAAAACAAGACGTTTGAGTGCGGGATTTTCCATAGCGGCGTATTACAAGTTGTGCGGATCGGCTAAAATGCTTGCGTTACAGCCTATACCGACACGATCCATACCTCCATCTGAGACCAGTAGTTATGGATTTTGCGTAACAATAATGTTTCACAAAACTCATAGCTACAAAGTTCACTAACACCCATAAACTACATATTAACCCTGCACAGGATGTCTTCCAGGATAGCTCTGCTCCGTGCCACCAGGATGAAGATAGAAGATGTCCCCAAGATGGAGGAAGGTGTCACCGCCTGGATGAAGTCTTCTCGCCACCTTGATGAAGATAGATGTCCGGACTTCAGGAACCATGAGTAGATTTTATGGGGTTAGTGTTAGTTTTTTTTTGTTTTTAAATTAGGGCTTTGGACAATTGTAAAAGAGCTGAATGCCCTTTTAAGGGCAGTAAAAGAGCTGAATGCCCTTTTAAGGGCAATGCCCATACAAATGCCCCTTTAGTGGCAATAGGTAGCTTAGGATTTTTAAGAGTTTTTTTATTTTGGGGGGTTAGTTGGGTGGGGGGTTACTTTTACGGGGGGACTTAGCAATTTTTTTTATGTAAAAGAGCTGTTTAACTTAGGACAATGCCCTACAAAAGGCCCTTTTAAGGTTTATTGGTAGTTTATTGTAGGTTAGGGGGTGTTTTTATTTTGGGGGGGGCTTTTTTATAGCGCTATTAGATTAGGTGTAGTTGTTTTTATTTCTGATAATTTTGTTTATTATTTTTGTAAGCTTAGATTTTTTTATTTTTCATAATTTAGTGTTTATTATTTTTTTGTCATTTTAGATTTTTTTAATTTTTTCGTAGTGTTAGGTTTTTTAAAAATTTTAATTTAGGTTTTTAATTGGTAGTATTTTTTTTATTTTATTAGAATAGTTATTTTAGCTTAATTTATAGTTTAAACTTATTTTTTTTTTTATTTTACAGGTAAGTTTTAATTTCAGTAATATGTAGTCCTTTCTGAACCACTCCTCGCTTTGTCTATGTGAAGTCAAAGGAGAGGAGGGGATTGGTATGTGACTAATCTCTACACGCTACTCACCTTTGTGACGTCACAGGAGGAGGCATGTCCCTAACATAGTTTGTTTATTGATTGGAGGAGAGAACTTCAAATAGGTAGCAGTTTACTTGTACCATACAGTTTGAGGAAATGGCGTGACACGCCGAGAAACGCATCACTGTTTTTAAAGTTTTTACATTAAATTTGTTTAAAAACTACCGCTACCACTCTAGTTCTTGAAAGGTTCATGATATCCACAATACCCCATAATCTATATTGGGATAATTGCAGACAGTCATTAGGAGCAGCTGCTGGATATAGAGCTTCTGATCAAGGTAGGGAGGAGATCCTGAACAGCAACCTTTCACCCTTCATCTGTTGGGGATACCGGAGTTTGGAGTCAGCCGAGCGGCTCAAAAGTTTCAGTCCTCCACAATTTCACTATAGTGTGCTTCATAAAATGTGAGTGTATATACCAATATACTTTGTGTTGATCTCACTCTGCTTGGTGATACTACACTTAGAGGTGCCTCTGCATGTCTTCCTTATTTTAGGAATCCACCTACTGGATGTCTTGACTATGTGCATGGCATTATGAAATCTGAAGACTACAAAAGAATTCTGCGGTGCAATGTAGGACCCAGTGTCAGAAAGTTGGGTCTCTGTCAGAGGTCATGGGTTTTACAGCAGGACAATCACCCAAAGCACACGTCAAAAAGCACCCAGAAATGGTTTAAAACAAAGCGCTAGACTGGCCTGCAATGAGTCCAGGGGGCACATTTATGACTGTGCGAGCGGACATGATCTGATATATCGGATCATGTCCGCTGCACATCGATAAATGCCGACAGCAGCTGTCGGCATTTATCATTGCACCAGCAGTTCTTGTAAACTGCTAGTGCAATACCACCCCCTGCAGATTTGCGGCCAATCGGCCGCTATTAGGGGGTGTCAATCAACCTGATCATATTCGATTGGGTTGATTTCTGTCTGCCTCCTCAGAGCAGGTGGACAGGTTATGGAACAGCAGTCTTTAGACCGCTGCTTTATAACTTCTGTTATCAGCAAGCCTAAAGGCTCGCCGGAAGCACGGTGCTCCATGCGGATCTTGATAAATATGCCCCAGATCTAAACCAATAGAGCACCTGTGGAGAGATCTGAAAACAGCAGTTGTGAAACCCTTCCAATCAGTTGGCAAAAGAAGAGTGGTCCAAAATTCCAGTAGAGAGGTGTTAGAAACTTATTGATGGTTACAGAAAGCAATTGATTTCAGTTATATTTTCCAAGGGGTGTGCTACCAAATATTAAATTGAGGATGCCAATAATTTTGTCCAAGTCCATTTTTGGAGTTTTCTGTGGAATGTGTCAGATTTGGCCTTTTTTTCTACAGTTTTATGTGTCATACCAATACAAACAAAATAAATAAACATGAGAATACCTTAACATTGGAAATTGCAACAATTTTCTGGGCGAAGTAGTGCATTATCTGACAGAAATGCCTGGGTGCCAATATTTTTAGCGATGACTGTATATACATATATATATTTATGAATAAATAGAACATATTCTTCTATGTGAAAAACATTGCAATGTGAAATATTCATATTTTCATGTCAGTTTAGCGCACTTGAGAATATGTGATCATGTTTGTGCGTGAGTAGGGTGTTTTTGCCATTTTTTTTTTCTCCATTTACTTCTATGGGGGAATGAATTATTCTAAGTTTGACTTTTACGCTCATCGGGTTAGCACGCAAGAAATAACTTTTTACTTTTAAATTGTAATACAAGCACAACTCAACGTGCGCAAAAGAACTTACTATTTGCGCAGTTAACAATCGAGCGCGAGCATTAAACAGCACTCAACTTGAAATTCGGCCCTAAGTGTCATGACCCAATTGCTGTTTTAACTCCTGCTGAATAGAAACATCAATGTTTCATAGAGAGTTATAGGACAAACAGTAAGTCCCAACCTTGTTTTTTTTAACTTTATGCCAGTGAAAAGAGTGAGCTTACAGACAGGCAATGTTTATTTATATTGATTATATTATATTTAGTGCATTAAGTTTCAAGAGTTGACAACAACCTTATTAAAACAAACTTAAAGGGACAGTAAAGTTAAAATTAAACTTTAATGATTCAGATAAAACATGCAATATTACACAATTTTAAACTTTTCAATTTACTTCTATTATCTAATTTGCTTTGTTCTTTGTTAAAAAGCATACTTAGCTAGGCTTAGGAGCAGCAATGCACCACTGGGAGCTAGCTGTTTATAAGTGGTTGCACATACATGTCTCCGTCATAAGCTCACCCATTGGGGCCGATTGACACCCCTGCTAGCGGCCGATTGGCCACGAAACTGCAGGGGGTGGCATTGCAATGATAAATGTATTAATGTGCAGTGGACATGATACCAGAACTGCTTGTGCAATGATAAATGCCGACCGCGTATGCTGTCGGCATTTATCAATGTCTGGCAGACATGATCGCTACAGCAGACACTAGATAATCCCCTATGTGTTTACTATAACGGTCCTATAAATTACTTTTATTATTTGAAAAATATTTCACCTAAATGTTCTCAGAATGAAAAAAGTACATTATTCTATAATCCCAAACTAATAATAAAGGTTAGAAGGAAAATCGGTGTAGTTCGTGGAGTAGAATGCAGATATATTGCAGCTTTATAACAAAGGCACAAAGCACATAGATCTTGGTCTCCCCTTGCTTTTGGCAATTAATCTCTTTTAACATGCTGCAAAAAGATGAAACAGGTCGCTAGCTCTACATGCTACAAAACCAAGCTACTTTAGTTAATGTTACTCCTGTATATTTCTGCACAAATAAGAGTTATTGCTAGCCCTTCTACCACATTATGTACAGATTGTAGCTATTTTATCACTCTCTAAAAATAAATCCGATTCACAGTTCTTTTATCACACAGCAAAAAGTAATCCAAATTGCAAGTACTTATGATAAAATTGAGATATAAAGTAGGTTATAGAAAACATCCTTACACAAACCCACTGCAATAACTACCACAAGCCCACTGCATCTTCACTTAAAGGGATATGAAACCTGCTTTTTTTTTTTATTTCATGATTCAGATAGAGCATGCAATTTTTGGCAACTTTCAAATTTATTCCTATTATAAATTTTTCTTTGTTCTGTTGGTATATTTACTTGAAACACAGTAGTGTAATGTAAGCTTACATTACTGCTTTTCAAATAAAGATACCAAGAGAACGAAGAAACATTTATAATAGGAGTAAATTAGAAAGTTGCTTAAAATTGCATGCTCTATCTGAATCATTAAAGAAAAAAACTGTGTTTCTATCCCCTATTAATGGACAGTCTAGTAAAAATTAAACTATCATGATTCAGATATGGCATGCGATTTTAAACCACTTTCCAATTTACTTATATAATCAGATGTGCTTTGTTCTTTAGCTATTCTTTATTGAAAGCTAAACATAGAGCTCATGGGCTAATTTTTAAGCCCTTAAAAGTTGCCTCTTATCTCAGTGCATTTTGACAGTTTTTCCCAGTTAGACAGTGCTAGTTCATGTGTGCATACAGATAGGTTTAAATGCAAGTCTGTCAAAAGAACTGAAATAAGGGGGCAGTTTGCAGAGGATTAGATACAAGGTAATCACAGAGGTAAAAAGAGTATTAATATAGCTGTGTTGTTGTTGCAAAACTAGGGAGTGGGTCATTTTTATAAAATAAAAATTCTGAAGTAGACTGTCCTTTATAGGATGCACACATAGGGGCATTTATCAAGCTCCGTATGGAGCTTGGCGCCCCTTGTTTCCGGCGAGCCTTTAGGACCGCTGCTTTATAACTTGTCTGCCTGCTCTGGAGCTGCGGACAGAAATCAACCCGATCAAATACGATTGGTTTGACTGACACCCCCACGAATCTGCAGGGGGCGGCATTGCACCAGCAGTTCACAAGAACTGCTGGTGCAATGATAAATGCAGACAGCGTATGTTGTCGGCATTTATCGATGTGCAGCAGACATAATACGCTAGTTCGTATCATGTCCGCTCGCACATTGATAAATATGCCCCTAATTCTCTGATGAAACGGCATAGGTGTTGCTGAGAAACGCATTTCTGTTTTGGTGCGTTTTACAATAAAGATTACACACTTGTTTTGATCCTACTTGCTCTAAGCCTTATTTCTATCACTGGAGGATACACCGATGTATGATTGACTTCTTGGTTCCACTGTGATGTCCTGCACGTTGTCTGCCATCCTTCTCACAATGCTGTCAGCATTTATCGATGTGCAGCGGACATTATAAGCTAATTTGTATCATGTCCACTCGCACATTGATAAATATGCCCCTAATTCTCTAAGGTGCACATAAGCACATGCACTGGCATACACAGATAGTCAAATGCATTACTGGTATACACATATATGACCGCATCAGCATATCTAAGTAATTGCATACAGATAGAGTTGCCACTCTGTGTGGAGTGGAGAGGGCTTGGGGTGGAGTTTATGCTGTCAGGGTGAATTACTGGGGCGTGGACGTGACAGGGGTATTTGGATACTCAGTGGAAATGTTTAAATGGTTTGGGGTAGGGTCAGGCATTACTGGGGTTGGGGGAATATATAGTCCCTGATTTTTATTTATTTAATTTGTGAAAATAAGACATACAGAGAATAGGAGATTGTGGGATTTTTTGGTTCTTTGTTTTTGTGATTTTCTTCCACATTTTCTCTTTTAGATTGAATGGGGTATTGATGTGTGTTTCAGTGATGAAGTTTGCATTAATTCTTATTTTTTTCTATGTACATGGTTCATTCTTTTTTTTCTAAAATAAGGTTTTTATAATATATTTTAAGTCCTTTGGTTTATTCTTTTGAGCGTTAGGAGCGTTAAATGGATATAAACCCCAAAATGTTTATTTCATGATTCAGATGAAACATAACATTTTTTTTTTTTTAATTGTTTATTTATATCCAGCAGAGGATACATTGAAATTCAGATACATATTTTGCACCTCGCAGGGCCATTGAATACATATTAGTCATTCATATAAAAAACATTTAAAAAGTGAAAGGAAAAAAAAAAAAGAAAAAATAATCATTTTAAAAGTAAACAGGCCCATTTTATACAATATGACAATATAAAGATACACCTTAGAACATCCAAAATAAACTGCCCATTCTGCTGGGTTTTTTCAATTTTTTATACACTTCCCTATACTGATTCTCAGTATTCTAAATAGATTAATAAGCATTTTTCCTGCTAAGAAACAATAATATAACAATAATATAAATGAGTAAAAAGAAAAAACAGAAAAAAAAATAAAAAAAAATTCTACCCCTTTCTCTCCCCTACCTTAAACAACTTTTCAATTTACTTCTATTATTTAATGTGATATGTTCTCTTGGTATCCTTTGTTGAAAAGCATACCTAGGTAGGCTTAGAAGGTAAGAGCTATCTGCTGATTGGTGGCTTTTACTTATGTGCCTCATGTCATTGGCTTACCAATATGTTTATCTAGCTCCCAGTAGTGCATTGCTTCTCATTCAATAAAGGATACAAAGATGATGAAGCAAAATAAAAGGGACACTGTACCCAAAAAAAATCTTTCGTGATTCAGATTGAGCATGAAATTTTAAGCAACTTTCTAATTTACTCCTATTAACAAATTTTCTTCATTCTCTTGGTATCTTTATTTGAAATGCAAGAATGTAAGTTTAGATGCCGGCTCATTTTTGGTGAACAACCTGGGTTGTCCTTGCTGATTGGTGGATAAATTCATCCTCCAATAAAAAAGTGCTGTTCAAAGTACTGTAACCAAAAAAAAGCTTAGATGCCTTCTTTTTCAAATAATGATAGCAAGAGAACGAAGAAAAATTGATAATAGGAGTAAATTAGAAAGTTGCTTAAAATTGCATGCTCTTTCTGAATTACAAAAGAAAAAATGTGGGTTCAGTGTCCCTTTAATAATACTTGTAAAGTTGTTTAAAAATGTATGGTCTTTGAGAATCATAAAAAACAATTGTTTCGTTTCATGTCCCTTTAAATTAATTTGTTTACATTTGGATGAATTGATTATATCTTTTCTTTGGCCATATTAAAATGTTGATAAAAATTTGAGCCTTGCTCTCACAAACATATTGTTATGTATACTTTAGGCTGTTAAAAAAACAAAAACATTTAAATTGACATAAAACCCAAAATGTATCTTTCATGAATCAGATAGAACATACAATTTTAAGAAACTTTCTAATTTACTTTTCTTATCTATTTCTCTTCATTTTCATTATCCTTTGCTGAAAAGCAAGGTTGTTAGCTCAGCAGTGGGCTTGTGTCTGCAGCATAATATATTTCAGCAGTTTTGCAACAATGTTATACAGCACTAGTACTAGATAGCAGCCCTTTTTTCTGTCTTGTAGTGCTTCAGACATGTGCACGCTACCTACCTAGGTATCTCTTCAACAAAGAATAAAATGAGAATAAAGTAAATTTGAAAATAGAAGTAAATTTGAAACTTTTTTATAAAATTGCATTTTGTATCTGAATAATGAAAGAACATTTTGTGGTTTTATGTATAGGAAAGGAAAGCAAATGCTGAATAATTGACTTCTTTGCTAACCATCATTGCTGCTCCTTTTTCTTTATAGTGGACCAGAAAGGATTTGTCAGCAAATGTAAGTCCAGAATATAGTAATCTATTTCATTGATATTGCTTTCACTACTATTCATCCTATATCTGCTAGAACAATCTTTGTGTTCCTAATGATAGCTTTCACAGTACCTATCTCAAGACTTTGGGGCCTATTTATGAAAAGTCTGTCCGACATGATCCGAACAGCGGATCAGGTCTGACAGACATCGCTGAATGCGGAGAGCAATACGCTATCTGCATTCAGCATTGCACCAGCAGCTCTTGTAAACTGCTGGTGCAACCCCGCCACCTGCAGATTTGCGGCCAAATGGCCACTAGCGGGGGGTGTCAATCAACCCGATCGTATTCCATCAGGTTGATTTCACGCGATCTCTGTCCGCCTTCTCAGATCAGGCAGACAGGTTATGGAGCAGCGGTCTTTAGACCGCTGCTTCATAACTTGTGTTTCTGGCGAGTCTGAAGGCTCGCCAGAAACACGGCCCTTCAAGCTCCATATGGAACTTGATAAATGGGGCCTCTTTGGCTTTGTTGCTAGAACAATATCTCACCCTTTGCACAGAATACCTACATATTAGTTACAGATCTATAGCTGGAATGTGGTGCTGGTCTGAGGGGAAAAAAGTCGTACAGTTTCCATTACAAAGTGTCTTTAGGGACGTGAAACCCTATTTGTTTCTTTCAGCATTCAGATAGAACTTACCATTTTAAACCACTTTCCAGTTTACTTCTATTATCATATCCGCTTCATTCCCTTGATATCCTTTGGTAAAGGAGCAATACTACAGAGCGCTAGCTGAACGCATTTAGGGCTAGATTACAAGTGGAGCGCTAAATTACTGCGCGTCCGCAAACGGGCAAATTTGCCCATTTGCGGGCAACGCGATAATTAATCAATAATTACAAGTAGCTGGTTATTGCTATCGTGACCTTGAGGTAGCAATTAGCACTGATAAAATTAACCAGAGATCAGATCTCTGGTTAATTTTATAAATCTGCCGCAAGTGGCCCCAAAATATTGTTTAATGTAGTTTATGGCAGCATGTTTATTTTTTAATACATTTACTGGACTAGGCAGTATTTTGGGGTTAAAGTTGGTGGGAGTGGGGTGTTAGAAAACAAAACGGCACAAAAAAAGTGCCTTTACATTGCGGTCAATGGGAACTGTGTGTTCCCAGTAAATATAAATGTATATCCTTGTATACATATATGTTTGTGTGTTACTCTATAAATATAAAATAAGTCCTAACTGACTGACTCATCAATGCCCAGCTCAAACTATTTAACCTAGGAACGTGAAAGTTGGACGGTACGTTGTTTTTATGATGTTGGCACCCACTAAGGAAGGATTTTTGGAAATTACATCCCTAAGGGGGTGAAAAAGGGGGCTAAACTTTTTTATGAGGATATCTATATCTCAAAAAACAACAATGTTACAGACGTGAAAATGGGTATTTAGGTTCTCCTTGAAAAATAAAGACACGTGTTTTACCATTTCCCCAAAATCCACTTAAGGGGGGGTCAAAAGAGGGGGGCTGGTTTATGAGGATACCTATATCTCAAAAACCGATGATGTTACTGATGTGAAAATTGGTATTTAGATTCTCCTTGAAAAATAAAGAAACACATGTTTTACCATTTCCCCAAAATACACTTAAGAGGGATCAAAAGTGGGGGGCTGATTTATGAGGAAACATATATCTCAAAAACCGACAATGTTACAGACATGAAAATTGGTATTTAGATTCTCCTTTAAAAATAAAGAAACACGTGTTTTACCATTTCCCCAAAATCCACTTAAGGAGGTCAAAAGAATGGGGGCTGATTTATGAGGATACCTATATCTCAAAAACTGATGAAGTTACAGACATGAAAATTGGTATTTAGATTCTCCTTGAAAATTAAACAAAAATGTGTTTTACCATTTCCCCAAAATCCACTTAAGGGGGTCAAAAGAATGGGGGATAATTTATGAGGATACCTATATCACAAAAACCGACTATGTTACAGACGTGAAAATTGGTATTTAGATTCTCCTTTTAAAATAAAGAAACCTGTGTTTTACCATTTCCCCAATATCTTCTTAAGGGAGGTCAAAAGAGGGGGGGCTGATTTATGAGGATACCTATATCACAAATACAGACTATGTTACAGATGAGAAAATGGGTATTTAGATTCTACTTGAAAAATAAAGAAACAAGTGTTTTACCATTTCCTCAAAAGCCACTTAAGGGGGTCAAAAGAATAGGGTCTGATTTATGAGGATACCTATATCTCAAAAAACGATGATGTTAAAGACATGAAAATTGGTATTTAGATTCTCCTTGAAAAATAAACAAACAAGTGTTTTACCATTTCCTCAAAAGCCACTTAAGGGGGTCAAAAGAATAGGGTCTGATTTATGAGGATACCTATATCTCAAAAACCGACTATGTTACAAATACAGACGTGAAAATTGGTATTTAGATTCTCCGTGAAAAATAAAGACACGTGTTTTACCATTTCCCCAAAATCTTAAGGGGGGGGGTCAAAAGAGGGGATCTGATTTATGAGGATACCTATATCTCAAAAACCGATGATGTTACTGATGTGAAAATTGGTATTTAGATTCTCCTTGAAAAATAAAAAAACAAGTGTTTTACCATTTCCCCAAAATCCATTTAAGGGGCATCAAAAGGGGGTGCTGATTTTTGGGGCTACCTATATCTCAAAAACCGACAATGTTACAGACATGAAAATTGGTATTTAGATTCTCCTTGAAAAATAAAGAAACACGTGTTTTACCATTTCCCCAAAATACACTTAAGAGGGGTCAAAAGTGGGGGGCTGATTTATGAGGAATCCTATAGCTAAAAAACTGACGATGTTACAGACATGAAAATAGGTATTTAGATTCTCCTTTAAAAATAAAGAAACACGTGTTTTACCATTTCCCCAAAATCCACTTAAGGGGGTCAAAAGAATGTGGGCGGATTTATGAGGATACCTATATCTCAAAAAATGATGATGTTACAGACATGAAAATTGGTATTTAGATTCTCCTTGAAAAATAAAGAAATAAGTGTTTTACCATTTCCCCAAAACCACTTAAAGGGACATGAAACCCATAATATTTCTTTCATGATTCAGATAGAGAATACAAATTTAAATAACATTCCAATTTACGTCTATTATATAATTTGCTTCATTCTTTAGATATCCCTTGTTGAAGAATTAGCAATGCACATGGGTGAGCCAATAACAAGAGTCATCTATGTACAGCCAGCAGATACTGAGCATATCTAGATATGCTTTTCAACCAAGTATATCATGAGAATGAAGCAAACTAGATAACAGAAGTATATTAGAAAACTGTTTAAAATAGCATGCCCTTTCTAAAGCATCAAAGAAAGTTTTTGGCTAGAATGTCCCTTTAAGGGGGTCAAAAGAATGGGGGCTGATTTATGAGGATACCTATATCTCAAAAACCGGCAATGTTACAGACATGAAAATTGGTATTTAGATTCTCCTTGAAAAATAAAGAAATATGTGTTTTATAATTTCTCCAATATCTACTTAAGGGAGGTCAAAAGAGGGGGCGCTGATTTATGAGGATACCTATATCACAAATACTGACTATGTTACAGACGTGAAAATTGGTATTTAGATTCTCCTTGAAAAATAAAGAAACACGTGTTATACCATTTCCCCAAAATCCACTTAAGGGGGGTCAAAAGAGGGGGTACTGATTTATGAGGAAACCTACAGCTAAAAAACGACAATGTTATAGACGTGAAAATGGGTATTTAAATTCTCTTTGAAAAATAAAGAAACACGTGTGTTACCATTTCCCCAAAATCCACTTAAGGGGGTCAAAAGAATGGGAGCTGATTTATGAGGATACCTATATCTCAAAAAATGATGATGTTACAGACATGAAAATTGGTATTTAGATTCCCCTTGAAAAATAAAGAAACAAGTGTTTTACCAATTCCCCAAAACCACTTAAGGGGGTCAAAAGAATGCGGGCTGATCTATGAGGATACCTATAGCTCAAAAACCGGCGATGTTACAGACGTGAAATTGGTATTTAGATTCTCCTTTTAAAATAAAGAAACTCATGTTTTACCATTTCCCCAATATCTACTTAAGGGAGGTCAAAAGAGGGGGGCTGATTTATGAGGATACCTATATCACAAATACCGACTATGTTACAGACGTGAAAATTGATATTTAAATTCTCCTTGAAAAATAAAGAAATACTTGTTATACCATTTCCCCAAAATCCACCTAAGGGGGGTCAAATGGGGGTGCTGATTTATGAGGATACCTATATCTCAAAAACCAAAGATATTACAGATAAGGGGGCGGAGCAAGCGCCCGATGGAGGCAGCTGCACTGTAAGCGAGCACCTGCTCCTTCGAAATGAAAAAGCTTACATTTTTATATTTAGCAAGCTTAAACTAGTGGATTTCAACAGCTGACTCCAGCCTGATCGCAACGACACACAGAAATCTGCAGTGTGCAACATTCTTGGAGCAGGAGAGACTGAACATGCAGATCAGGGTAACAGCTAAAAGATAGCAAGCGCCATCTTGACAACGCACCTGTTCTCAGAGACACGGAGTCTACAAGGCCATAAACACCAATAGCGGATCTCATTCAGAGGGTAAGCAAAGTATAAGGTGAGCGACGCAGCAGAGCGACATTATCTGAGAAGACCAGATGTTAAAAGACATGGCTAGCAACCCGGGTGCAGGCGCCATCTTAACTACACAGCAGCACATTACCGGACTGAGTTGCAGAGTCCCTGTAACATGGGTAAGCCTCAAAACAAGCTACCGAGGCACATGTCAGGATATAGATTGCCTACCCCTGTTGCAGCCACATATCGGAATATAGACCGGCACCCTAAGCTTGAAGGCACGCATAACAAACCTGTCTTCCTTCAGTATGACGCCAACAAATTTGCTAAAGGTGATAGTCCTGAACATGGAGGGGGAACCCTCATGCCAAGTATACCTACGGCCCAGAGGACACCGGTGGTCATTTTTACCAGTCCAACGTTAAACTCTCTGCTGGTGTTGGGCATCCAACCTACTGCTTATCACTCAGTTTTAAAAACATGAGAACTAAAGGACACAGCAATGTGATTTCAGGGGCGACATTACTTGCATGTATCTTACAGTCACCACGGGACTTCCCCAATCCTGAGCAGGTAGCGATCTTGAGCAGTGGAGGTCCGCCATATTGGCACTTAACGGCTGGCCACGAGGCACCTCAATACTTTTTGGTGTTGCAGCTGTCAGTCCCTTACTGCACACTAGATAAACGCTTTCCAGTACTCTAATGGGCCCCAGCTGCTAACCGGGCTTTAGATTACTGCTGAGCTGACACAGCTCCTCTGACATCGGAGCACTGCAACAGAAACAGAAACTGCAAAAGGACTCAGCGTTAGGCTGCTGCCTCTCCCTTCTTAACTAAGATGGAGGAATTAATGGATATAAATGTGCAGCACCACTTACCTGGACTAGATCAGCCACACAGGTGTGAATGACTATACAAACACTGGTAGTTGCCCATTGTGAAGTACATAGTTACCTAACTTACCTTCTTTTTTAAGATAACTTTTAGTCTCACTTAAATGTTATACAGAAATGTCCTCTTACTAATTTGATATTGTGAGCACTATTATCAATCCTATCTTGTGTTTTGTTTCATGTTCCTATGTGTGTTCCAAAATTACCATGTAAGTTATAGTTAGTAATCTTTGTCTTTAGTAGTTAATTAATATAGGCTTTATCTGTTGCAATACACCTATAACTCGATGTTTTCTAATAATCTCTACTATATCTCCCTGTTATAGTCAGTCACTTCTCATATGCTTATATTTTTCCATGGTACCCTTGTAATATCTACATTAGCATTGTGTGTTTGAGATACTATGTGAAACAGTAAGCCTGCTAATTTATGGTATATAGAGAGGATGCTGTCTAATTAAATTTTGCCAAAATTATTTAGATTAGGTTTCATGTGTGCTAGGTGTCATGTGTGCCAGGTGTCATGTGTGCTAGGTGTCATGTGTGCTAGGTGTCATGTGTGCTAGGTATCGTGTGTAGGTATCATGTGTGCTAGGTTCAATGTGTACTAGGTACCGCGTGTGCTAGGCAAGGTAGGTGCTGGGTACGGCGTACGCTAGGTATAGCGTGAGCTAGGTACAGTAGGTACAATGTGTGCTAGGTACTATGTGTGCTCGGTATAATGTGTGGTAGGCACAGTATGTGTAAGGTACAGCGTGTACTAGGTACAATGTGTGCTAGGCACCGCGTGTGCTCGGCAAAGTGGGGGCTGGGCACGGCATGGGCAAGGCATAACGTGAGCTAGGTACAGGTGGTGCTAGGTACAATGTATGCTAGGTACAATAGGTGTTGGGTATAATGTGTGTTAAGTACAATATATGTTAAGCACAGTGTGAGCGAGGTACAGCGTGTGCTAGGTATAATGCGTGCTAGGTTCAATGCGTGCTAGGTTCAATGTGTACTAGGCAAGGCGGGTGCTGGGTATAGCGAGAGCCAGGTACAGTGGGTGCTAGGTATCATGTGTGTCAGGTATCATGCGTGCTAGGTGTCATTTGTGCTAGGTTCAATGTGTACTAGGTACTGCGTGTGCTAGACAAGGTGTGTGCTGGGTACGGCATGTGCTAGGTATAGCGTGAGCTAGGTACAGTGGGCGCTAGGTACATTGTGTGCTTGATATAATGCATGCGCAAGGTACAGTGTGTACTAGGTACAATGTGTGCTAGGTTCAATGTGTGCTTAGTACCGCGTGTGCTAGGCAAGGGGGAGGCTGGGCACGGCGTGTGCTAGGTATAACGTGAGCTGGATACAGTTGGTGCTAGGTACAATGCGTGCTAGGTACATTGGGTGTAGGGTATAGTTTATGTTAGGTACAATGTGTGTTAGGCACAGTGTGTGCGCGAGCTACAGTGTGTGCTATGTATAATGTGTGTTAGGCACAGCGTGCAACAGATACAGCGCGTGCTAGGTACAGTGTGTGTTAGGTACAACGTGTGCCAGATATAACAAGCCCTAGGTACAATGAGTGCTGGGTTTATTATGTGCTGGGTTTATTATGTGCTGGGTTTAGTATGTGCTGGGTGCAGTGTGTGTTGGGTACAGTGTGTGCTGGGTACAGTGTGTGCTGGGCATAGTGGGTGCTAGGTACAATGGGTGCTGGTACAACGTGTGTTAGGTACTACGTGTGCTAGGTACAACGTGTGCTAGGTACCGCATGAGCTAGGCAAAGCGGGTGCTGGGTACGGCAGGTGCTAGGTACAACGTGTGTTAGGTACAGTGGGTGCTAGGTACAATATGTGCTAGGTATAACGTTTGTTAGGCACAGCGTGTGCTAGATACCGCGTGTGCTAGGCACGGCGTGTGCAAGGCACAATGTGAGTAGGGTATAGTGTGTGCTAGATATGAGTACTAGGTACTGAGGTACGATGGGTGCTAGGTACAATGAGTGCTAGGTACTATGAGCCTCAATATATATGGACAAACCCATTAAACATATTACACGCAACTTATCCTGACTTGTTCTTTGGAGCATTAGCTCTAATTTATAAGTACCACCTCCCCCCCCCCCATATTCAGAGCCCACACTAGGGTTCAATTCTGGTGAATTATTTTCACCACAAATCCCTGCAATTTACTTATGATGTATCAATGTTCTGATAGCTACTGCAACCGGACCTGCGTGTCCGATCCTTTTTGTTTGTGTATTTTTGAACAGGGGTCCTGCGTGTCCCCAAATGTTACCTTTCATTCTAAAACCGAATAAAAATTCATTTAAAAAAAAAAAAGGTGTTACAGATGTGAAAATTGGTATTTAGATTCTCCTTTAAAAATAAAGAAACACGTGTTTTAACATTTCCCAAAAATCCACTTAAAGGGGGTCAAACTGGGGGGGGGGGGTGATTTATGAGGATACCTATATCTCACAAACCAAAGATGTTACGGATGTGAAAATTAGCGCTCCACTTGTAATCTAGCCATAAATGTGTTTTCAAACCTGTACTCAGGCCTCCCTAACAGGTCAGATTTTTAGGATATTTTAACTGGAGCACAGGTAAAATAATCAGCTGATTAGTAAACCTTGTTATTTTACCTGCTCTCATACAAGGTAATACTGAAAACCTGGTCTGTTGGGGAGGCATAAGGACAGGTTTGAAAACCAGTGTATTAAAGGGACATTAATCAGCTGAGTACAACTACAGTAGCAGGGCTACTATTGCATTTCCTCTAGGGATGGGCGAATGTGTTTATATTCGAATTTGAATGTTAGAACGAATGTTATTGTAGAAATTCGATTTACATAATAGCATATTAATAAGAACAAATATTCTTTAAAATTCTATTATCAAATGTTATTTACAGTTTTTGAATGTCACTTTCGAATTTGAATGTGACATTCGAATGTCACGTTCAGATTCCAATATTACATTTATAAAACACAGTATTAGACTAGATATACTATTTTGAATTTGAATATCACATTCGAATTCGAACATTTATAAAACACATTTGTAAACTCGAAATACTATTTCGAATTTGAATGTGACATTCAAATTTGAATGTCACATTCAAATTCAAATATTACATTTAAAAAACACAGTATTAGACTAGAAATACTATTTCCAATTTGAATGTGACATTCGAATTCGAATGTCACATTCAAATTCGAATATTACATTTATAAAACACAGTATTAGACTGGAAATACTATGAATGTAGCATTCAAATTCGAATATTACATTTATTGAACACAGTTGTAGACTATAAATACTATTTCGAATTCGAATGTCACATTCAAATTCGAATATTACATTTATAAAACACAGTATTAGACTAGAAATATTATTTTGAATTCGAATGTTACATTGAAATTTGAATGTAGCATTCAAATTAGAATATTACATTTATTAAACACAGTTGTAAACTAGAAATACTATTTTGAATTTGAATGTGACATTCGAATTTGAATGGGACATTCGAATACCAATATTACATTTAAAAAATACAGTATTAGACACTATTTTGAATTTTAATGTGACATTCGAATTCGAATGTAGCATTTGAATTGGAATATTACATTTATTAAACACAGTTGTAGACTAGAAATACTATTTCGAATTTGAATCTTACATTTAGAAATTGAATGAATACAAAGCTAAACATTCTATTATTCGAACAAATATTTTCGAATTTTATTGAAAAATTCGAAAACGAAAATTTAATAATAGAATGTTAGAATGTTATATAAACATTCAAAATTTGATTTGAATGAACGAATGTATCAAAATTAATTTTAAATTTTGTATTTTTAGAAACATTCACCCATCCCTAATTTCCTCCTGTACCTGCAGCTCTCTTTAAAGCCATTCTCTTATTTTAACTGATTATAGAATTCAGCTGCTAAAGTTCTGTATTTTACATTGTTGCACACTTGTTGCATCCTGTGACAAAAGCATTTTGACAAATCTATGATGTTACTCTTTTTCGACTGCTGTACCTTGCACTTTATCTCACATAATAAAGAGAAGAAGTGTTACATTTTTGCAATTTTTTTTGTTCAGTTTAAAAGTTGCATAACATATATAAGTTTCAAGATGGCGCTGCCCAGCAGGGCCGCCATCAGGGGGTGACAGGGGTGACTCCTGTCAGGGGCCCAATGGGCTAGGGGGGCCCCATGAGGCAAGAACTAAAAAAAAAAAAATCTTTTTTTTTTTTTTTTTTTTTACATTTGGCAGCCACCAGTGGGTACTACAGCAGAGTGCTAATTGAGGATGGGAAATGTTATTACAAGGAGTAAAGTATTAGCATTTGAGAGGATTTCTGAGTGTGCACTAAACCACTATGCACAGTGTGAGACAGACTTGGCACTTTGCTTGTAGAATGTGTGCCTGAGTCAGACGGCTGATCACTTTCATTTGCAGAGGAGGTAGGAATTACTTATCAAATGTTTTTTATTTCTTTGTGCAATTTAAGATTGTAACTTCAGTGTGGTAGTAGTTGTATGGTGGGGCCAGGGGTCCATAAAAACACATTTTTTTTTAGCAGCAGCGTATTTATGATTATTTGACAATGCTGTAGAAATTCTATATTTAAAACCATGCAGAAATGTTTCCTCCTCAATACACAAATGATATATATTACATTCCAGTTTACTGCCCCTTTATGCAAGGACTTTCCAGATACAAGGAGGCATTTTATCTAAGATTTTTACCTCTACATAACATGTTATACTCTCAGACTAAGATTGCTCAGTGTTGGAAATGAGACAGGTTAACTTAAAACTGTTCAGTTTACTCTACAGCTGACTTAATTTTGAAATGCATACCAACAAGCTTAAGTCCTGCATTTAACCAGATCTAATGGTATGAGTACCACAGCTTATGGTTCCACCAAGACCATATAGAGTACAGCATTTTCAAAATCCACAAGTACAGCTGACAGATGGGAACATTTGCACACTATATTTGAAGTGGTGCTCTTGGTTGGGGGAAATGGGGAAAATATCAAACAAACATATGTCAACCTTTTAAAAGTACTTTTCTTCATCTAGCCATCTACCCAGATCATTAATGTACAATTTTGAATTCACAGAATTATTTTTGTTTGCACATTTACAAATATGATTCTTTAAAAAGTGATCTCTTAATTTCTGCATTTTTTTTTATCATGCATGTCACACACTGATTGTTGATTTAGGGGATGCAAGGTGCATAAATGTTTCCTCCTGTGAGTGTTTCTGTGGGTGTCTGTGTTTATGTCTTTGTGCTTTGGTTTGTGTCTCTATGAGTGTGTATGTATTTTTTTTCTGTTGGTATCTCTGTGAGGGTGGGTGTGTATGTCTTTGTGCATTTTCTGTGGATATCTGTGAGGGTGTGTGCATATATCTTTGAGCTTTTTCTTTGGGTGTCTCTGTGGGGGTGGGCGTGTGTTTGTCTTTGTGTATTTTCTCTGGATGCCTCTGTGAGGGTGTGTGTGTGTGTGTGTGTATGTATGTCTGTGTTTTCTGTGGGTGTCTCTGTGAGGGTGTGTGTATGTCTTTGTGTGTTTTCTGTGGATGTCTCAGTGAGGGTGTGTATGCATGTCTTTCTGTTTTTTCTGTGGGTGTCTCTCTGTGTGTGTGTGTGTGTGTGTGTGTGTATGTCTTTGTGTGTTTTCTGAGGCTGTCTCTGTTGGTGTTTCCCTGGGTGTATGTGCAAGTTTGAGTTTGTGTTTGTGTGTCCATTGTCTGTTCCTTTTTAGGACATTTTGACCTTACTACTGATTATTCACATCTTTCTACAGACTTTGAGACTAATGAGACCTTTCCGGAAGTCACCAATCTACCATTTAACCTTTAAATGATTGTTTAGGCAGTTCAGGGCCCTTCCTTTCAGCCACTGCATGCTGTTGTCATCATTTAGTTGGCATCTTCCTTTACAAAAAGATAATCAGAACTCCATATTTTGTTTTCTAAATCTCCTTTTTTACAAAACTGTAGTTTACCTCATTACTTGTCAGGTCAATGTAAACAAGTGCTAAGTGTCTGTTTGGGTGACTGTGTCTGAGTTTCTTTGGGTGTTTGCTAGAGTGTCTATATGTGAATCCTTATGTGTGAGTGTGTGTGTGTGTTTCAGTGTATGTTACTACCTTTACAACATTTCCAAGTTTAAATAGACACTTAAGAATAAAGTGCATATACGTTTTAGTCACTTGGTCAAAAATTTCACATGTCAAAAGAGGGGGGGGGGCCCTGATCAATGGTTAAGTCAGGGGCCCCAAAATTTCTAGTGGCGGCCCTGCTGCCCAGTGTTAAGATGCAGAGCCTCACTAACTGATTGTAAGGGGTTAAAATAAGAGAATCGCTTTAAAGACAGATCCAGACACAGTAGGAAAGACAATAGCATAGTAAGAAGTAACCCTGCTACTGTAGTTGTACTAGGGCTACCACTTCGGCCATATTTTCCTGGACACTTATGAGTTAATCCAAATTTGCCCATTTTGCTCTCATACAAGGTAATACTGATTACTGATGGTCTGTTGGGGAGGCATAAGGACAGGTTTGAAAACCAGTGTATTAAAGGGACATTAATCAGCTGAGTACAACTACAGTAGCAGGGCTACAATTGCATTTCCTCTAGGGATGGGCGAATGTGTTTATATTCGAATTTGAATGTTAGAACGAATGTTATTGTAGAAATTCGATTTATATAATAGCATATTAATAAGAACAAATATTCTTTAAAATTCTATTATCGAATGTTATTTACAGTTTTTGAATGTCACTTTCGAATTTGAATGTGACATTCAAATTCAAATGTCACATTCGAATGTCACCTTCAAATTCGAATATTACATTTATAAAACACAAAACATAATTTATGTAAGAACTTACCTGATAAATTAATTTCTTTCATATTGGCAAGAGTCCATGAGCTAGTGATGTATGGGATATACATTCCTACCAGGAGGGGCAAAGTTTCCCAAACCTCAAAATGCCTATAAATACACCCCTCACCACACACACAATTCAGTTTAACGAATAGCCAAGAAGTGGGGTGATAAGAAAAGAGCAAAAGCATCAACAAGGAATTGGAATAATTGTGCTTTATACAAAAAAAAAATCATAACCACCACAAAAAGGGTGGGCCTCATGGACTCTTGCCAATATGAAAGAAATGAATTTATCAGGTAAGTTCTTACATAAATTATGTTTTCTTTCATGTAATTGGCAAGAGTCCATGAGCTAGTGACGTATGGGATAGCAAATACCCAAGATGTGGAACTTCACGCAAGATTCAATAGAGAGGAGGGGATAAAATAAAGACAGCCAATTCCGCTGAAAAAACAATCCACAACCCAAATCAAAAGTTTTAATCTTTATAATGAAAAAAACTGAAATTATAAGCAGAAGAATCAGACTGAAACAGCTGCCTGAAGTACTTTTCTACCAAAAACTGCTTCTGAAGAAGAAAAAATATCAAAATGGTAGAATTTAGTAAAAGTATGCAAAGAAGACCAAGTTGCTGCTTTGCAAATCTGATCAACAGAAGCTTCATTCTTAAAAGCCCAGGAAGTAGAAACTGACCTAGTAGAATGAGCCGTAATCCTTTGAGGCAGGGATTTACCCGACTCCACATAAGCATGATGAATCAAAAGCTTTAACCAAGACGCCAAAGAAATGGCAGAAGCCTTCTGACCTTTCCTAAAACCAGAAAAGATAACAAATAAACTAGAAGTCTTACTGAAATCTTAGTAGCTTCAACATAATATTTCAAAACTCTGACCACATCCAAAAAATGTAAGGATATTTCCAAAGAATTCTTAGGATTTAGGACACAAGGAAGGAACAATAATTCCTCTATTAATGTTGTTAGAATTCACAACCTGAGGTAAAAATTTAAATAAAGACAGCAAAAACCTCCTTATCCTGATGAAAAATCAGAAAAGGAGACTCACAAGAAAGAGCAGATAATTCAAAAACTCTTCTAGCAGAAGAGATGGCCAAAAGGAACAATACTTTCCATGAAAGTAATTTAATGTCCAAAGAATGCATATGCTCAAACGGAAGAGCCTGTTAAGCCCTCAGAACCAAATTAAGACTCCAAGGAGGAAAAATTGGCTTAATGACAGGCTTGATACGAACCAAAGCCTGAACAAAACAATGAATATCAGAAAGATTAGCAATTTTTTCTGTGAACAGCACAAAAAGAGCAGAGATTTGTCCTTTCAAGGAACTTGCAGACAAAACCTTATCCCCAGACAGCCTCCCAACCAAAAATACTCGCATCTGTAGTGATCAAGGTCCAGGTTGGATGAATTGAAGAGACCCGTAGAACTATATGATGGTGATCTAACCACCAAGTCAAAGATAGTTGAACATTGGAATTCAAAAAAATGATATCCTAGAATCCCTGCACCATTAATTCAGCATAAAAAACTGGAAAGGTTTCATATGAAAATGAGCAAAGGGAATCGAATACAATGCTGCAGCCATGAGACCTAAAACTTCCATGCATATAGCTACTGAAGGAAATAATAGAGACTGAAGGTTCCGACAAACTGAACCCAATATTATTGTCTCCTGTCTGTTAGAGACAAAGACATTGACACAATCTATCTGGAAACCTAAAAAAGGTGACCCTTGTCTGAGCAACCAAAGATCTTTTGATAAAAAGATCCTCCAACCATGTTTTAGAAGTAACAACAAAAGTTGAATCGTATGAGATCCTGGAGAACGAAAAGACTGAGCCAGTACCACGAGATAGTCCAAATAAGGAAACACTGAGAACCTTGAAAAGATTCTCAGAGCTGTCGCTAGACCAGAAGGAAAAGCAACAAATTGGTAATGCTTGTCAAAAAAAAGAGAATCTCAGAAAATGAAAATAATCTGAATGAAAATAGAAGAAGAAGATATGCATCTATTGTAAACAAATAATGCCCTTACTGACCAAAAAGGCAGAATAGACCATATAAACACCATTCTGAAAGAAGGAACTCTTATATGACAAATCAAAAAGATTTTCTATCTTTGGGACAATGAATAGTTTTGAATAAAACCCCAAACCCTGTTCCTGAAATGGAACTGGTATGAATACCCCAGATAACTCCAGGTCTGAGCAGTGCCTTAAGACCCCAATGGGTAACCAGCCGCGCCTCACAAGTACCCAACACATACAGGTCTGAAACATACTTCAGAAAAGTGTGAGCCTTACTGGAATAGCTGGAATATGCTAAAGAGAAAAAAACTTCTCAAATGCGGTTTTACTATTCAGTATCCCAATCTAAGAAGTTTGGACCGAATTGAACCAAACAAATTTAAAAAAAGTCTTAACCTGCCCCTTACCAGCTAAGCTGGAATAAAAAACCGCACCTACATGCAAATTTGAGGGGCTGACTTTGATCTTTTAAATAGCTTAAATTCATTCCATGTTGAAGAAAGCTTCCAATTATAAACATGTTACTTGGGGAAGAATTAGGATTCCATTCCTTATTAAGAACAAACTAATATAAGCTTAAGATTTACTCTTAGAACTCAATCTTGAAGCAACAAAAAACTCCCTTCCTGTTATAAGCTTGTATAATGTGGCTATTCCCAAAGAACCTTAAGTGAAACAGGCTTATACAAAAGGTTATTACCAAGGGAGATAGCTGATTTACTTAGTATAAGTTCTTTTTTTTTTTTTTTTTTATTTTAATCCAAGAAGTGAAAATAATAATACAATTAAGACCTTCGTTCCACCACACAGGGTAGGGAGGAAGACAAGAACCAAACAGAGGGATAAACAATAAATTAATAAAAGATCTTTAACTGAAAAGCTTAATGAGTTATCTATATAATGATAAACATTCTAGTCTAGTTTTATATCACATTCTTGGGATTTTCATTATAACTAAAATTACGGAGTGAACATACAGGAAAACTAGAAAAAAGGAAAGAGAAGAGAAAAAAAAACACACACAAAAAAAAAAAAAAGGGGGAAAATTTTTCCCTTCCCTTCCCCCCCTCATCTAGATCTCGTTAGACATTGTACTGTCTACCAAATTCCTAGCAGAATCAGTTCGGTGTCTTTAAAGGGATAAATTATGTATTCAATCTCGCTGGGGGAGAGAGCTTTAATAAATTGGGACCACTTAGAGAAAAAATTTCTAATGTCTCTTTCATCTTGTAGGTTAGTATCAACTTGTTCGATGATGCATTACTTCTTTAGGCAATTTTTTACTTCTGTGATGCTTGGAATTGTTTTGGTTTTCCATTTCTTTAGGATCAAATATCTAACCGCTAGGATGACCATGCTTATAATTTTATTATTATCATGTGTTAACCCTAAATTGTCAGCAAAGAACACTATCCTGCTAGAGGAGAATGTGAAGGAAGGAACATTGACTGTATTATTAAGCCAGAATTGTATTCTTAACCAAAAATTCCGGATTTTTGGACAGTCCCACATCATATGCAGAAGGTTGGCCGCTGCAAATGAACACTTTGGGCATTTGTTAAACCCAGTGTTCCGGCATTTGGAGCCCTTTTCTGGGGTAAAGTAAGTCATGTGTAGAAGCCTTACTTGCGATTCCCTCCAAGTTGCAGAAAAAGTGACTCTGAAGACTTCGTGAATCGAAAAAGTAATTAGAGCTGGGTCTAGGGAGTCCTGCCCAAGCATTGAGGCCCATTTAGAGTGTAGTTTTTCCATTGTATCAGGGCCTTTGAGTGAGGTCAAGGTGTGATAAATAAATGAGATTGAGGTGAGTCCATTTTTAACTAGTGTTATCCAGTTCTCTACATCTCCAAGTGACCAGTCCCAGCCATAATCAGCCACCTGTTTAAGAGCAAAATGTCTCACCTGAAGGTAGGCAAAAAAATTTTGGTTAGGGATATGGAATTCCTCCTTGAGAGAGTTAAAAGTCCTAATACATCTTCTTTCAAAATCTAGGAGTTGTTCGACCTTTACCAAGCTTAAAATTGCCCAGTTAGAAAATAAAGCTGACTGCATTCCTGGTGGGAACTGAGGATTATTCATTATTGGGGCATGTCTTGAGACCTCGGATTTAGTATGGAGAGAGAAACAAATCTTTCTCCACATACAGATTGGGTTAAATATAGATTTTATCCTTTTTACCTCGGTGGGTAGCGTTTTACCATTGCAATGAATCAAAGCGGTCAGTGAGAATGGTTATACTATATTACTCTCTAGTTCAACATTTGTTACATAGTTACTGTTGGTGACCCAGTCCGCTACAATTTGTGCCAAGAACACTTGATTATATAATCGGAGGTCAGAGAGAGATAGTCCCCCAAGATTTCTAGGTAGCATTAACCTAGCTAACGAGATTCTAGGCTTTCTGTTCTGCCAGATGAATGATCGCAATACCACATTGAATGATAAAATATCCTTTGGTTTAAGAAACAGTGGGGTATTCTGGAGGACATAAAGAATTCTGGGAAGAAGAGTCATTTTAAAAAGAGCTATGCGCCCAGACAGCGGGAGAGGAAGATTCTGCCAATTTTTTAAAGTTTCTTTTATATTGGTAAGAACAGGGAGTATATTCAAAGTGTACCAGTTATCGAGGTTAGCTGATATCCAAATACCTAGGTATTTGAATGATTCCTGTACCATTTTGAAAGGAATAGATAGTAATGAGTACTTAGTCTGATTGACCCAAAGTAACTCGGATTTCTCAGCATTGACACTGTAGCCTGAGAATGAGCCAAACTGTTGGATTATTGTAAGGAGTTTTGGTATATTTCTAGAAGTATTAGATACATATATTAAGACATCATCTGCATATAATGCAATTTGCATTATTTTGTTATAAATCTTAATCCCGTCTGTTTGTTGCCGAATTTGAATTGCAAAAGGTTTGATAGCTAAATCAAACAGAAGCGGGGAGAGAAGACAACCCTGCCTCGTGCCCCTCTCTAGTTTAATAGTCTGTGTAGGGAGACCATTAACTATTATTCTTGTGGAGGCGTTTTTATACAAATTATTAAAAAAACTCAGAAAGTGACCAGTAATTCCAAATTGTTTTAAGGTGAATAGGATATGGTCATGATGCACCGAGTCGAACGCCTTTTCTGCATCAATTGAAATGATCGCCATGTCCGGGGTGTCCTCTCTCACCGCCTCCCGCTGTCTTTCTTCAGCTTTGAAATAATCAATTGTAAGAAATACCTCTCTTATTTTAGCTGATGAATTACGTTTCAGCAAGAAACCAGCTTGATCTTTATGGATGATGGTGGGAAGAAGAGTTTGGAGTCTTTGTGCCAAAATTGCCGTTAGAAGTTTATAATCGGTATTGAGGAGTGCTATGGGTCTGAATGATTCTTTTTTGGCTGGATCTTTGCCTTGTTTAATGATAAGGGTAGTATGTGAAGCAACAAAGTCAGGTGATGGAATGTTGCCCTTTATGTATAGATCATTAAAGAGTGCTGTTAAATGTATTGATATTTCAGGCATTAAGATCTTATAAAATTCGTTTGGGAGGGCATCCGGTCCAGGTGCTTTATTCAAAGCAAGTTTTTTAATTGCTGCGACTGTTTCTGTCTCTGCTATCGGGGCGCATAGCCCCGCAAGCAAATCAGAAGATGCTTTCGGATAAGATATTTTCCCCCAGAATTCCTCACGTTCCTCAACATTTGAGGTCTTAGATGCATACATGGACTTATAGTAATCTGCAAAGACATGAAGTAGTTCCTCAGATGTTTTAAGATATTTACCTTTGGAGTATATAGAGTCTATCATGGGAGGGGCCCTATCTTTCCTAACCAAATTCGCCAAAAACTTCCCGGTTTTACTCCCGAATCGATATAGTTTCGCCTGCAGTCGAAGATCCTTCAGAGATGTTTGATGAAGAAGGAATGAATCTCTTTCCGCTAATGCGGATGTGTACTTTGCCCAATTCTCCAATGTTTTTTTGAAAGATGTATTGATTGTATGCATTTGTTACTGCTTTTAAAAGTTCTTTTTCTCTTAGCTTAAATTTTTTAGTCCTTGAAATATTGTATGCCAATATGTCCCCTCGGAGGACTGCTTTAGCTGTTTCCCAGAACACCGCGGGTCTGGAAATATGTTCTCGATTAAAACCTGCATATTCGCGAAATCTAGCTATGAGCCAGTTCTTGAACTTAATGTCCGCAGCTAAATACCGAGGGAACCGGAAACCAGTATTCCTAGAATACATGGAGCTTAACTGGAAATGAAGAGAAATCGGAGCATGGTCAGAGATAGTAATTGATGAGATTTCTGCTGTGACATTTGATTTAGAAAGCCTGTCGTCCAACAGGAAGAGATCTATTCTGGATAGTGATTTATGTGCCTTCGAATGACATGTATAGTCTCTAGTATCGGGGTTTTGAAGTCTCCAGATATCACCGACCTTTAAATTGCTTGTTTGTTTGGCAAATAATTTTGCTTCCAAATTATCTCTTTTAGTTTTTCTAGTTTGAAAATTCTGTCTCAATCTATCTAAGGGATGTTTCGGGGCCATATTAAAATCGCCACCAAGAATTAGGAAGCCCTCTGCGTATGACATGAGCCTGTTTTGCAGGGTTTCCCAAAAAGGGAAGCTGAAAACATTTGGAGCATAGACATTGCAAAATGTGTACAGTATCTTCATTATTTTAATTTTTGCCATTATGTACCTTCCTTCATGATCTGTGACTACATGTATAATCTCATATGAGAGCTTTTTACCCAGAAGAATTGCTACCCCACTCTTTCTCTTTAGAGAAGAGGAAAATAGGACTTCTTTAACCCAGGAAGTTTTCAATTTAAGCACTTCTTCTGGTTTTAAATGGGTTTCTTGCAGGAAGGCTATATCCGTGTTACTTTTTCTCAGGTGAGATAATATAGTTTTACGTTTAATGGGTGAAGTGAGGCCTCCTATGTTCCATGAAGTTATTTTCATTTTATTATCGATAGCCATTCAATAAAAATAAGGTGAAAGAAGAGAAGGGGAAGGAAAAGAGAGAAGAAAGAAGAGAGAGAAAAAAAAAAAAAGGAAAGGGGGGGAGGGAGATGTCCCCAGAAGAAACAAAACAAGCCATTGGAGAGTTTTTGGTCCTATTTCCCTCCATATACCTACCTAAGGAGCCTATGCAATCTAACTTGCTCAGGGCATCTATCTTGTCTATATTCATTTTGCCAGCCTATTTGACTTTTATACTGTGGGATATTTCTCATTATATAATTTTCGTGCTTCATGTGCCGACTCAAAAAAATGTGTTTGACCATCTATTATCAGTTTCAGTTTTGCTGGGTAGAGTAAGGTTGCCCAAACACCTTGTTCAATAAAATTTGACAAAGAGGTGAGAATGGTGTGGGATAAGCGCTCCAGTAAAATAGAGCCAACCAGATTATTATATAGATAAAATGAAATAACAAAAAGGATCCAATAGTACTAAAAAAGAATTTATATAGCAACTTACATTAATAACTTGTTAACACATACAAAATACAAAATATGTTAGCGTATACACAATTACATAAGATGCCGGCATCAAAAACAGTAAAATATACTGATCATATTTAAAAAACAGGAAAAAACGGCCGATATAAAATTTATAAAAATTTCCTGAATGTACCGTAAAAATATATATGAACAAACTTGATAAAGGTAAATGGCTCTTAACACAGTAAATTTAACTCGGCTAATTGTTACCAGTATTTAGATTAAGCAATAAGATGTTAGATCACAGTATTAGGTGGAGGCGTCTGATCTGTTCAGCCGTTAGGAGTAACTGTGAGTGATGGATCGTGAGGTGTGACGTCACGTCACCTGACTATTATATTTCCTCCAATCCCTGTGGTATGCTTAGACACAGCGAATTTGAAAAATGTATCCAATTTTATAGTTATGTCGAAGTGTAGTTGATTGTGTGATAGTTAGTAGCAATACTTGCGAATGTCCAGTGTCCAATAATCTGTCCAGGTTTTTTTAGCAGGTTTGTTTTATCCGCAGCTCTGGATCCTATGAAGTGTTAATCCGTCTTGTTTTGTATCCATTCTGGAACGTGAAACTTGTCTTTTTGAAGAACCTCCTAAGCACTTAGTTGTTATCCCCACTTTTTGTGTTTAATAGGGCTATGATGGGAGCAAGAAAGAAACAAAGGGGCACACAGGAATTATTCATACATCGATCTCAGTGTTGAATCAAGGAGATAGAAATGAACCTGTTTTTTGTGCCAATAGAACAATTCAGCAGTTCAATAGCTTTAGTGGATAATTGGTTACACACAGGGATTATTCATATGTCTTCTCTCTATATTTATCATAGAGATAGAGATGATAGAGATAGATAGAGATAGATAATGACAAATTTTACCTCCAGACCAGGGGTACCGCTATGGGCACAAGGTTCGCTCCCAGCTATGCAAATCTATTTATGGGATTCTTTGAAGAAACTTTTCTATCCAATGATCTATGGGGAGCAAACCTTGTGCTCTATAAAATATTTATCGACGATATCTTCCTGGTCTGGAGGGGTGACTATGAAATTTTAGAACTATTCCTTGAAGACATGAATACTAATGATGTAGGTCACACTTTCACTCACGAACATAGTACTAGATCAATACATTTCTTAGATATTGAGGTAGAGATAGTAGAAAACTCAATCAAAACCAAAACCTACTTCAAAACTATAGACTCAAACAACTTTATACACTATCAAAGCTGCCACCTGAATAGGTGGAAGGATAACATTCCAAAAAGCCAGATGTTAAGAGTTAGAAAAAATTGCTCAGACATAGAATCTTATGATTCACAAAGTAATATTTTACTAAATAGATTCACAGACAAAGGTTATAATCAGAAAAAAAGCCTAGACACCATAACTTCTGTAAGAAAAATTGATAGATCTATTTTATTACAAAAACAACCAAACAAAAGAAATTTTTTTATATACAAATAGTTCAATGCCTTCTAATGGCCATAATTTTATTCCTTTTATAACTGAATATAACTAAAATCACAAAGAAATAAAAACCATCCTCCAAAAACATTGGCACTATATTAAAAAGGATCCCATATTAGGAACTACAATTAAAAATCATCCAGATCTTATCTTTAAAAAAGCTAAAAATCTCAAAAGCTATTTGTCACCAAGTGAATTCAGAATAAAAAACGATTATTCAAAAGATATGAATCTAAAGAAGGAACACATTTTTGGATTCTATCCATGTCACAAGTGTAAATCCTGTAAATACAGTAGTAAAATCAAAAAGATAACATTCATTAACCAACAGGCCACATTTACAATTAAGGATACTATAATATGCAATGATTCAAATATAATTTACTGCATAAGATGCTCGTGTAATTTATTTTATATAGGTCAAACCAGTCGCACATTCAAAGATAGGATGAGAGAACATATCTGGAATATAGAACATAAAACTACTAAAACCATACTTTATAAACATTTCACTGAAATACCCCATGGAGACCTTAAATGTTTTCAATGTTGGGGAATGAAAAAAATTAGACCTAACAATAGAGGGGGAAATATAGAAAAGATAATCCTAAAAAAAGAAGCAGAACTTATATTTGAATATAAAACAGTACACCCATTGGGACTTAATAGTTCCTTTGACCTCAATTCTATCTTATAACCAGTTACTAGATTAAACAAAATAGTTGAACATACACTTTAATTACATCTGTTATATAAAATACTATTTCGTTAACAATCGAATTCATATACTATCGAAATAAACATAAACGAGACCGTACAATAGCTTCCTTTTAAGCTATATATACACATCACATTATTACTTTATATTATATCTCCCCCTCACTCTTTAGTATATAGGTAGTTGATTTTCTATACACTTTGAGCTCTTACCACAACCTGATATTGCAATTTTGCAAGATTATTATAATAAAATGAAAGAAACTGTTGGAGTAATGTATATCCATATATATAAATCATTTTCAGGTAAAAACAAAATTGCAATAAAAAAAATTTCTAGTGCAATTCTGAGATATAGGCAACTATAACTTCATGCTTATTTTCACATTCTCACATATAGTTTACATGACATTGAACATAAAACGATGGAATGTTTTTTAAATTTAAATTGAAACATCAATTCAATATACCATGTTTTATTTAATTTAACTTTAATGGCATTCACTTCAAAAATACCCAATGGGTTAAATTAGATGGAATATTGTTTTCAAAAATTTAAACACTTATCTAATGCACCTTATTTATCTATGTACTTAACCTCAAGACATTTACCTTAAAAACATCGAAGGGTTAATTTAGACTATCCTCTAACAACACCTGTCATTAATCACACACACTCCCTATAAAAAGGTAGTAACTTTATGTAGTAAGCATCTTGATAAAGGCAGCTAACACTGCCGAAACGCGTAGATTTGCTTACTCCTGTCATTTGAGAATTTATTATTGATAGTGTTACAATCCACAGGTTCATCTCTATCTCTATGATAAATATAGAGAGAAGACATATGAATAATCCTTGTGTGCAACCAATTATCCACTAAAGCTATTGAACTGCTGAATTGTTCTATTGGCACAAAAAACAGGTTCATTTCTATCTCCTTGATTCAACACTGAGATCGATGTATGAATAATTCCTGTGTGCCCCTTTGTTTCTTTCTTGCTCCCATCATAGCCCTATTAAACACAAAAAGTGGGGATAACAACTAAGTGCTTAGGAGGTTCTTCAAAAAGACAAGTTTCACGTTCCAGAACGGATACAAAACAAGACGGATTAACACTTCATAGGATCCAGAGCTGCGGATAAAACAAACCTGCTAAAAAAACCTGGACAGATTATTGGACACTGGACATTCGCAAGTATTGCTACTAACTATCACACAATCAACTACACTTCGACATAACTATAAAATTGGATACATTTTTCAAATTCGCTGTGTCTAAGCATACCACAGGGATTGGAGGAAATATAATAGTCAGGTGACGTGACGTCACACCTCACGATCCATCACTCACAGTTACTCCTAACGGCTGAACAGATCAGATGCCTCCACCTAATACTGTGATCTAACATCTTATTGCTTAATCTAAATACTGGTAACAATTAGCCGAGTTAAATTTACTGTGTTAAGAGCCATTTACCTTTATCAAGTTTGTTCATATATATTTTTACGGTACATTCAGGAAATTTTTATAAATTTTATATCGGCCGTTTTTTCCTGTTTTTTAAATATGATCAGTATATTTTACTGTTTTTGATGCCGGCATCTTATGTAATTGTGTATACGCTAACATATTTTGTATTTTGTATGTGTTAACAAGTTATTAATCTAAGTTGCTATATAAATTCTTTTTTAGTACTTTTAGGCAAGATCCCTCCTTTTAGTGGCCGTCTCTATCGAGAAATCCTGAAATATAAGAATTTTTGCTTCACCCAGAAAGATTGGCTGATATTTAAGGCTTGAAGCAATGTGACTTTATGTTGGAAATTTAGAACCTTTGCAATTATTGGTCTCGGCCTATTTGTTTTGGTGGAAATGAATGTACCTATCCTATGGGCCCTTTCGATAACAATCTGTGGGTGGGATTCTGGAATCTGAAGTAGTTGAGGTAGTGTTACTGTCAGCAGCTTATCTAGGTCTTCAAACTGTTTATCCTCCGGGACCCCAATGATCCTCAAATTGTTTCTTCTGGATCTGTCCTCTATGTCCTCTATTTTACTCTGCATTTTTAGAAGAGAGGCTTTTGTGGAGTCAAGAGCAGTTTTATAGGTTATATTAAGATCCTCGAGATCAGATATCCTTTGCTCAGCCTCAGAGAGTCTGTCAGCGAATTGTTTCACCTCACTAGACAAGGATGCTATGTCTTGTTTGATTTCCTTTTTCAATATCTCGAATTTAGGGGCTAGGGCTTCTGAAATGCTTATAACCAGTGCTTGAATGTCTAGTGTTTCAGACATAACTGGAAGATTGGAGAGAGAAGATTGTGCACCTACTGAGGTTTCAAGAACTGATTTGTTCCTTTTATCTCTTTGTTTCCCTGACATGACTGAAGGAGAAGTTTTGGAGTGTGTGTGAATGTATTTGTCCATGTATTGTTAATTTAATCAGTGACTCCGAAGTTGACTTGTGAATGGCGAGACAAGGAAAAGAAAAGAAAAGAAAAAAAAAAAATTCTGTGAAGTGTAATAAGAAGGTGTGATCTACCAATATGAGGTAGAAAAATATTTTGAAAGGGGAGATAATAGCCCCTTAAGTGGACAGCTCACAGCAAACTTAAAAAAGTGAGGGAGGAAGGGGAAGACCGTGGGGAAGAAGGGGAGGGAAAAAAAATGTGATTAAAATAAGTTCTCTTATTCAGTCACGTAGGGAAATCAGTTATTCGAATATTACCTGAGGTTCAACTTTTAATATACATAAGCAATAATTTTTCTTAGCCCTGTTGATTAACGGAGGAGATTAACAAAAAATGATAACAACAAATCTGGAAAGCTTAGAGAAAATAAATAGCTCCCTTTAATATCAGCCGGCAAGGATTTACTTAACTTATTAGCTGTTTAGGATTATTTTCCTGAGAGGAAAAAATATAGGCACTCTTTGGGAGCGAATGATAATTTAGCTGAATCTTAAACAAATTTTATTGATTTTACTCAGCTAGGAATAACTGTTTTCCTGTGTACCTTTAGTTCCTTAGTCAGGCGGGGCCTTTAGGACTTCAATTACACTAACAATGACTAAGGCCTTTAGATTATGAATTCTAGGGCTTCCCCTAGGGGGAGGGGAGACACCCTAATGAATGACAAGGTTTATTAAACAGTTTAGCCTGAATTCTTTACTTTAAACTGTAATTTAAATCAGTAGGGAGAGTTATGAGCTTATTCCGGCTTGAATGCTACTCAGTGGTGAGCTATCTCAAAAAACACAGGAAGTCAAATATTTCGAGCAAAGACAATATTTTCCCCTGATGGCTTTTTTCTCAATCTATTATACAAAGTATTTTAAGTCCTACAGGAAATCCGGACAGATATCCTGCGAAGGGGGAGATACTCTGTTGAGTAATTTAGGATATACAATTAAGGAGTTAATTTTTTTCCCCTTTTTTCTTTCCTTTTCTTTAACTTTCTGCCTTTTTCAACAAACAGAAAAAACTAATTAAATGCCATAATTTTAGCGGCATAAGAAAAAGACCAGAGAGAAAAAAACAAAACAAAAAAACAAAACACACAGGTCTTAATTATACACTTTGTGACTTTCAGAAATTCTGAACTGTAAAATAAATAATTATTCTAAACTTCTTACGATAATGTGAACACTCCAGAAGAATAATTAACAGAGGGGATTAACAAAAAGTAATACCAACAAATATGAAAAATTCAAAGGTGATAAATAGCTCCCTTTAATTTCAGCCGGCAAGGATTTACTTAACTTGTTAACTATTTAGGATTATTTTCCTAAAAGGAAAAAATATGGGCACTCTTTGGGAGAAAATAATATTTTAACTGAGTATTGGACAAATTTCGTTGGTTCTACTCAACTAAAATAAAAATAAAAAAGATGTTTTCATATGTGCCTTTAGCTCGTTACTCAGGGAGGGCCCTTAGGACTTCTGTTATACTAACACAGACTAAGGACTTTAAATTTTGTAACCCAGTGCTTCCCCTAGAGGGAGGGAAGACACCTTCATGTATGACACAATTTATTGAATTTTTTCGGCTGTGTTCTTTACTTTGAACTGTAATATAAATCAATAAGGGGAGTTATAAGCTAATTAAGTAGTACAGTTTCAACAGCAGAGAAAAAAAACCCAAAAAAAATAAAATAAAAAAGCAACAAAAATAAAACACAAAGAAAACACACAAGTCTTAATTGTACACTTTGTAGCTTTCAGGAGTTCTTAAAAAAAAAATAAGGACACCTTCTGACCGTATTTTAGTGTACTCTGACTTTTTTTGGAAAAAAAAAATAAAAAAAATAAATAAATGAGAATTTCTTGGCAGCAGGAATAAGTCTGATTAGCACTGATACATGTGGAAGCAATTTCAAACTTCTGTGCCATACAATGTTGCAAGAAAAGAGTTCCTTTAGTCAGTATAAGGAAATACTTGTATCAATATAATATAATACTTGTTATACTCTCTAAGAATAACTTAAATGTTTACAGTTCTCTTTTCCCTGTGTTTTTATTGCTGTTGCCGTATTCTGACAAACACTTCTGTTCTTCCCTTGTATTCCCTTTGGCAGTGTTATCCTCCTTCCTTCTTACTCCTTTCCAAAAATAGTGTTTCCACTACTCCCCCTTTCCACCCATACGGCTGAACACAGTGTAAAACTCACCTCTCCTCATCATCTGCCTGTCGCAGGTTAATCGCGCAGGGGTAACAGGATTTTTTACTCAGGTGAAAGTGACGGCTCTCCGAATCCAAGACTGCTTCTCGCTAGTTATCCCTCACAGTCCAGGTCCTCCGTCTTGGGCCGTTAACAGTCTCTCCCTCCCTCACACAGCATCGGTGGGAGAGGAGGGAGAGGAACAGTAAGTGGAGTGCTTTACCACGCAAGTATCTTCCTTAACTCGCGCTGCTCCGCTAAGATGGCTCTAACACCTACCCCTCTCTCGCAGCACCCGTGGGAGAGGGATGGTTCCACTGATGTCGAAGAGAGTAGAGTCTCAGACCATTCACAAAGGGGAGAGCAGGGTACCTTTGCCGGGAGTCGGCAACAGCAGGTGAAGTAAGTACCTTTAGCCTTCTGTCACGTCAAGATCTGTCGTCACCCCTGTTCACTCCGGAACGTCAGGAAGAGAGAGAGGACAACGTATACTGAGCGGGTATAGTCCCGGGTAAATTAACGTTCGTGTTCAGCAGGGGGAGGTGTGCTTCATCCCGCAATGCTGGGACTCCCTTAAGGTTCAGTAACACTTGTAAGTATGAGCCTGTCACTGCCGGGGGAAAGCGGGAGAGTCTTTAGGTTATCAAAGGGGTCTCTCAACTTATTCCCTGCTCAGCTTGCGTGACCCATGGATAAGCAGGTATAAATTGTATCTTTATTCAAAGACTCTTATACTTTTAGATTAGAGCAAGTGTCGATTTTAGGGGAAATTCTTTAGCCTGGGGATCACATTTCCCTTTTTTGCTTCTCTCTTGGCTTGTTTTGCTGTAACAGCGAGGAGAATTTTTTTCGCTGTTTTTGGTTCCAGTAGCGATGCCTATAGCTATCCCAGTAGCCACCACTAGAATTAGGGTATGGCGCAAAGAGAACCGCCAGCAGCTGAAGGGTTGGAGCAGGGAGCTCAGCAGCACATTCTTGCTCCTCCTCCACCGGAACCACAGAACATCAGTATAAGTTCTTTTTATAACACTTTACAGAATCAAAATAAAGTGAATAAAACAGATGAAATGTAGCCTTTGTATGTTTTACACAATTGTAAAGAGTTGTGTTCATTAAAGATAGAAGGCAGCAAACAAGCAGCTTATTGGTACTTGTATGAGAAAAGCAGATTTGTATAGCAAAGTCTCTTTTTAGTTAAGCTTAGAAGTGAGAAACTGCTTTTCAGTCTGCAGTGTCCATATAGCAAGAGGTATCAGGTTACAGCAGGCAAAGTGTGTGATACAGAGAGAATGGGAGAGCCAGATGTAACCAGGTGTAAGCACTTTAACAGTTTGTATGTCAGCAGAACTTTGGATATCAATTTATACATTTTGAGACAATTGTATATAAAATTAATAATACTTGCGAGTGAGTTTAGATCTGCAGAGAGCGAAGTTGGCACTGAGTCAAAACGGATCACAGCAGGGAAGCTGTTCTTATTTCCTGGTTGATGTAAACACTCAGTAACGGAGCTGGCTGGAAAATCAGACTGCAGAGTTAACACAGAATTGCAAGAGTTGCTGCCAAAGTCTTTTTCTTGAAGAGTAAAGTGACAGGAGATGCTTCTTAGGTTTAGAAGCTGGAGAGATGACAACAAGGATTTCTTTCAACAGGTACAAACACAGGATCTGTAGATTTTAGCTTTAGAGCTTGAAGCAGAGTGGGAACAACAAACTTCAATTATCAAGCAAAGCACAGGTGTACTGAACACACCTTTAAAGGGAGGTGAAGGAGTGGGTTGGTCTTAGTTCTTAAAGCTACAGGAATATGACAGATCCCCCTTTCAGGGGCGCCCCCTTCCCGGATCCAAACCTGGTTTGTCAGGATGTAGATGATGGAAGGATGTGAGCAATTGGGGAGCATGTAAATCCTTAAGGGGTATCCAAGAATCCTCCTCATGACCATACCCATTCCAATGTACCAGATACTCAATTGTTCTACCCCTGCGGCGCGAATCCAGAAGTGATTCCACTTCGAATTCTGTTTGATCTTCTATCAGCTGAGGAGAGTCCTTGATGACTTGAGGAATATAAACATCAGATCCTTGATAGGGTTTAAATAGAGAAACATGGAAAGATGGGTGTATCCTGTAAGATGCGAGTAGATCAAGAATCGCTGCATTAGTGTTGATCATTCTTTTTATCTTGAACGGACCTATAAACTGGTTAGCCAGTTTTTTGCTTGGTACCTTTAATTTGAGGTTTTTTGTTGAGAGCCAAACTCTATCGCCAACTGAGTATTGAGGTGGAGTTAGATGTTTTTTTATCAAAATAACTCTTTTGGGTTCATTTAGATTTCTCTAAGTGAATCTTTAGGGAAGTCATAGTTTGTTTCAAATTAGAGACATAATCCAGAGCATAAGGTGATTTTGAGGTGGAGAGGAAGTTGGGTACAGTGGTTGGATGGTAACCATAAGTGGCAAAGAAGGGTGAAACTTTAGTAGAAGAGTTGATGGAATTGTTGTATGCGAACTCTGCAAGCGGTAACCATTCAACCCAGTCATCCTGGTTCTGTGAGATATAACACCTTAAGTATTGCTCCAAAGTCTGATTCAGTCTTTCAGTAAGGCCATTAGATTGGGGATGAAATGCTGTTGACATTCTAGAGGAGATCCTTAACAATTTACATAGTTCCTTCCAAAACCTGGATGTAAATTGGGTCCCTCGGTCAGTGACTATAGAGGTCGGTAAACCATGGAGTTTCACGATGTGATCAAAGAATGTTTTAGCTGTTGTGAGAGCGTTTGGAATTCTCTTGAGAGGTATGAAATGAGAGAGTTTAGTAAGATGATCTATAACCACTAATATGGTTGTGAATGAATTAGATGGTGGCAATTCGACTATGAAGTCCATTCCAATCATGGTCCAAGGGACTTCAGGTATAGGTAATGGTTTTAGTAAACCAAAAGGTCTGTGGTGTTCTTTTTTGCAAGCTGCACATACGTGACAATCTGACACAAAGGTAACTACATCTTGTCTTAAACCAGGCCACCAGTAATTCCTTGTTAATAAATCCTGGGTTTTAGTGATTCCAGGATGACCGGACATAGGGTTTGTATGATGTAGATGTAGGATCTCCTTCCTTACAGAAGGAGGAACGTATAACAAATTGTTGTAGAAGTATAATCCTGAAGTGGCGTCCTTTACGCAGCATGTTGGAATGGTAGAATCTTTTAGTAAAGCTAATAAAATGTCTTTTTGTAGGCTAGAAGTTACAGCTATAAACTTGGTCGACGGTATAACTGTTTGTTGTTCTTCCTTTTCATTATGTTTAGTAAAAGAATGGGAAAGAGCATCAGCTTGGATGTTCCTTGAACCTGGTCTATATGTGATCTGAAAGTTAAATCGGTCCAGGAATAAAGACCATCGGACTTGTCTTGATGACAAGGTCTTGTTTTTTCTAAGATATTGTAAATTCTTATGATCTGAAAGAACTGTAAATGGTTTGAGTGTCCCTTCCAGTAGGTGTCGCCAGGGTTCCAGGGCACATTTGATAGCTAGAAGTTCCAGGTCCCCCACGGAGTAATTCCTTTCATCTATAGACAGGAGTCGAGAGCAAAAAGCTACAGGATGTAGGACTGAAGTATCGGTTTGTTGTTGGGAGAGAATAGCACCAATACCAACAGTAGAAGCATCAACCTCTAACACAAATTGGAATTCTGGATTAGGAAGCTGTAGGATAGGAGCTGAAGTAAAACATTCTTTTAAATGCTCAAAAGCTTGTTGGGCTTCTACAGTCCAAACAAGTCGATTCTTACAGGTTAACTTAGTTAGAGGTTGAACAATGGATGAAAATCCTTTGATGAATCTCCTATAAAAATTAGAGAAGCCTAGAAACCTCTGAAGAGATTTCACAGAGGTGGGTACAGGCCATTTGAGTATGGATGTAACCTTCTCTGGATCCATGTTTACACCGGGGAGATTATGTAACCCAAAAATGTTATTGTCTTTACATGGAATACACATTTCTCAGCCTTGGCGTATAGCTGATGTTCTCTTAATCTAGACAAAAACCATCTTACATGTTTTACATGATCAGTTAGATTTTTGTAGTATATCAAAATATCGTCTAGATATATTACAACACACACATCCATTAAGTCTTTGAAAATATCATTTATGAAAAATTGAAATGTGACCGGAGCATTAGTTAAGCCGAATGGCATAACGTTATATTGAAAGAGACCATAACGGGTTCTGAATGCTGTTTTCAATTCGTCACCGCTTTTTATCCTGATTAAATTTTATGCTCCCTTCAAATCTAGTTTGGTAAAAATAGTTGCATCTGTTACCCGTTCAAGTAATTCAGGTATTAAAGGAAGTGGATACCTATTTTTAATCGTAATAGAGTTTAATGCTCTGTAATCAATGATTGGGTGTAAGGTCCCATCTTTATTTGTGACAAAGAAAATGCCCGCTGCTGCAGGAGAGGTTGAGGTAGAAAACATAATTTATGTAAGAACTTACCTGATAAATTAATTTCTTTCATATTAGCAAGAGTCCATGAGCTAGTGACGTATGGGATATACATTCCTACCAGGAGGGGCAAAGTTTCCCAAACCTCAAAATGCCTATAAATACACCCCTCACCACACCCACAAATCAGTTTAACGCATAGCCAAGAAGTGGGGTGATAAGAAAAAAGTGCGAAAGCATAAAAAATAAGGAATTGGAATAATTGTGCTTTATACAAAAAAATCATAACAACAACAAAAAGGGTGGGCCTCATGGACTCTTGCTAATATGAAAGAAATTAATTTATCAGGTAAGTTCTTACATAAATTATGTTTTCTTTCATGTAATTAGCAAGAGTCCATGAGCTAGTGACATATGGGATAATGACTACCCAAGATGTGGATCTTCCACGCAACAGTCACTAGAGAGGGAGGGATAAAATAAAGACAGCCAATTCCGATGAAAAAAATCCACACCCAAAATAAAGTTTAAATCTTATAATGAAAAAAACTGAAATTATAAGGAGAAGAATCAAACTGAAACAGCTGCCTGAAGTACTTTTCTACCAAAAACTGCTTCAGAAGAAGAAAACACATCAAAATGGTAGAATTTAGTAAAAGTATGCAAAGAAGACCAAGTTGCTGCTTTGCAAATCTGATCAACCGAAGCTTCATTCCTAAACGCCCAGGAAGTAGCAAATGACCTAGTAGAATGAGCTGTAATCCTTTGAGGCGGAGTTTTACCCAACTTGACATAAGCATGATGAATTAAAGATTTCAACCAGGATGCCAAAGAAATGGCAGAGGCCTTCTGACCTTTCCTAGAACCGGAAAAGATAACAAATAGACTAGAAGTCTTTCGGAAATTCTTAGTGTCTTCAACATAATATTTCAAAGGTCTAACTACATCCAAAGAATGCAATGATCTCTCCTTAGAATTCTTAGGATTAGGACATAATGAAGGAACCACAATTTCTCTACTAATGTTGTTAGAATTCACAACCTTAGGTAAAAATTTAAAAGAAGTTCGCAACACCGCCTTATCCTGATGAAAAATTAGAAAAGGAGACTCACAAGAAAGAGCTAATAATTCAGAAACTCTTCTAGCAGAAGAGATAGCCAAAAGAAACAAAACTTTCCAAGAAAGTAATTTAATATCCAGCGAATGCATAGGTTCAAACGGAGGAGCTTGAAGAGCCCCCAGAACCAAATTCAAACTCCAAGGAGGAGAAATTGACTTAATGACAGGTTTTATACGAACCAAAGCTTGTACAAAACAATGAATATCAGGAAGATTAGCAATCTTTCTGTGAGAAAGAACAGAAAGAGCAGAGATTTGTCCTTTCAAGGAACTTGCAGACAAACCTTTATCCAAACCATCCTGAAGAAACTGTAAAATTCTCGGAATTCTAAAAGAATGCCAGGAAAAATGATGAGAAAGACACCAAGAAATGTAAGTCTTCCAGACTCTATAATATATCTTCCTAGATACAGATTTACGAGCCTGTAACATAGTATTAATCACAGAGTCAGAGAAACCTCTTTGACTAAGAATCAAGCGTTCAATCTCCATACCTTTAAATTTAAGGATTTGAGATCCTGATGGAAAAAAGGACCTTGCGACAGAAGGTCTGGTCTTAACGGAAGAGTCCACGGTTGGCAAGAGGCCATCCAGACAAGATCCGCATACCAAAACCTGTGAGGCCATGCCGGAGCCACCAGCAGAACAAACGAGCATTCCTTCAGAATCTTGGAGATTACTCTTGGAAGAAGAATTAGAGGCGGAAAGGATGATACTTCCAAGGAAGTGACAATGCATCCACTGCTTCCGCTTGAGGATCCCTGGATCTGGACAGATACCTGGGAAGTTTCTTGTTTAGATGAGAAGCCATCAGATCTATTTCTGGAAGTCCCCACATTTGAACAATCTGAAGAAATACCTCTGGGTGAAGAGACCATTCGCCTGGATGTAACGTTTGGCGACTGAGATAATCCGCTTCCCAATTGTCTATACCTGGGATATGAACCGCAGAAATTAGACAGGAGCTGGATTCCGCCCATACCAGTATTCGAGATACTTCTTTCATAGCCAGGGGGCTGTGAGTCCCTCCTTGATGATTGATATATGCCAGTTGTGACATTGTCTGTCTGAAAACAAATGAACGATTCTCTCTTTAGAAGAGGCCATGACTGAAGAGCTCTGAAAATGGCACGGAGTTCCAAAATATTGATTGGCAATCTCACCTCCTGAGATTCCCAAACCCCTTGTGCTGTCAGAGACCCCCAAACAGCTCTCCAACCTGTCAGACTTGCATCTGTTGAAATTACAGTCCAGGTCGGAAGAACAAAAGAAGCCCCCCGAACTAAACGATGGTGATCTGTCCACCACGTCAGAGAGTGTCCTACAATCGGTTTTAAAGATATTAATTGAGATATCTTGGTGTAATCCCTGCACCACTGGTTCAGCATACAGAGCTGAAGAGGTCGCATGTGAAAACGAGCAAAGGGGATCGCGTCCGATGCAGCAGTCATAAGACCTAGAATTTCCATGCATAAGGCTACCGAAGGGAATGATTGTGATTGAAGGTTTCGACAAGCTGAGATCAATTTTAGACGTCTCTTGTCTGTCAGAGACAGAGTCATGGACACTGAATCTATCTGGAAACCTAAAAAGGTTACCCTTGTCTGAGGAATCAATGAACTTTTCGGTAAATTGATCCTCCAACCATGATCTTGAAGAAACAACACAAGTCGATTCGTATGAGATTCTGCTAAATGTGAAGACTGAGCAAGTACCAAGATATCCTCCAAATAAGGAAATACCACAATACCCTGTTCTCTGATTACAGACAGAAGGGCACCGAGAACCTTTGAAAAAATTATTGGAGCTGTTGCTAGGCCAAACGGCAGAGCCACAAACTGGTAATGCTTGTCTATGAAAGAGAATCTCAGAAACTGATAGTGATCTGGATGAATCGGAATATGCAGATATGCATCCTGTAAATCTATTGTGGACATATAATGCCCTTGCTGAACAAAAGGCAGGATAGTCCTTATAGTTACCATTTTGAATGTTGGTATCCTTACATAACGATTCAATATTTTTAGATCCAGAACTGGTCTGAAGGAATTCTCCTTCTTTGGTACAATGAAGAGATTTGAATAAAACCCCAGCCCCTGTTCCAGAACTGGAACTGGCATAATTACTCCAGCCAACTCTAGATCTGAAAAACATTTCAGAAATGCTAGAGCCTTTGCTGGATTTACTGGGACACGGGAAAGAAAAAATCTCTTTGCAGGAGGCCTTATCTTGAAGCCAATTCTGTACCCTTCTGAAACAATGTTCTGAATCCAAAGATTGTGAATTGAATTGATCCAAATTTCTTTGAAAAATCGTAATCTGCCCCCTAACAGCTGAGCTAGAATGAGGGCCGCACCTTCATGTGGACTTGGGAGCTGGCTTTGGTTTTCTAAAAGGCTTGGATTTATTCCAGACTGGAGATGGTTTCCAAACTGATACCGCTCCTGTGGGTGAAGGATCAGGCTTTTGTTCCTTATTGTGACGAAAGGAACGAAAACGATTATTAGACCTAAATTTACCTTTAGATTTTTTATCCTGTGGTAAAAAAGTTCCTTTCCCTCCAGTAACAGTTGAGATAATAGAATCCAACTGAGAACCAAATCATTTATTACCCTGGAAAGAAAGGAAAAGCAAAGTAGACTTAGCAGACATATCAGCATTCCAAGTTTTAAGCCATAAAGCTCTTCTAGCTAAAATAGCTTGAGACATATACCTGACATCAACTCTAATGATATCAAAGATGGCATCACAAATAAAGTTATTAGCATGTTGAAGAAGATTAACAATGCTATGAGAATTATGATCTGTTACTTGTTGCGCTAAAGCTTCTAACCAAAAAGTTGAAGCTGCAGCAACATCCGCTAAAGATATAGCAGGTCTAAGAAGATTACCTGAACATAAGTAAGCTTTTCTTAGAAAGGATTCAATCTTCCTATCTAAAGGATCCTTAAAGGAAGTACTATCTGCCGTAGGAATAGTAGTACGTTTAGCAAGAGTAGAGACAGCCCCATCAACCTTAGGGATTTTGTCCCAAAACTCTAATCTGTCAGATGGCACAGGATATAATTGCTTAAAACGTTTAGAAGGAGTAAATTAATTACCCAAATTATTCCATTCCCTGGAGATTACTTCAGAAATAGCATCAGGGACAGGAAAAACTTCTGGAATAACTACAGGAGATTTAAAAACCTTATTTAAACATTTAGATTTAGTATCAAGAGGACCAGAATCCTCTATTTCTAATGCAATTAAGGGCTCCATGTACTAAGCAGTCAGCGAGCTACCCGCAACAAATCTCGCGCCCAAACTCGCAAACTGATATGTACAAAGCCGTCAATTATGTAAAAACTCGCATCTTTAAAATTGCGAGCGTACTTATCCGCCATACCTCGCTACCTCTCCATTTTTTACTGTAATTAGACACATTTGACCACCAACTCGCCAAAAACGAATGTACTAAAAAATCTATTTGTCCGCTCGCGTCAATTTCCGCTCCCACCTCGTTATTTTTGCCTCGCCACCTTTTAGGTGGCGGGCAAGGTACAAAACAATAGGAAAGTCACTCTAGACGCCAGTCTAGACATATATAAAAGGCAGTAATATCAGCATTGTACTTACAGTGTTCATTTCAGCAGCTATGGAGAGAATTCTGTTTTTGTTTATTCTCCGTTTGATGCGAATCCGGGCTAGAAGACAGAATACTGGAAATGTAGCTAATCGATTGGTTAGAAGAAGGAGAGTTCGTGTCCCCCGTGTATTCCTTCCACGGGTTGGTTTGCACGGCCTTTCTGACCGAGAGATCATACAAAGATTCCGGCTTGATCGTGAATCGATATTACACCTGTATCGAGAGATTGAAGATCATTTGGAGCCGATGACTGCTCGTTCACAAGCTATTCCGGGACTTCTCAAACTATTAGCGGCATTGCATTTTTTTGCAACAGGCTCCTTTCAGGCAGTTTCTAGCGTCATTATTGGAATGAGTCAATCTGCTTTTTCACGCCACTTATCCAAAGTAATAGGGGCTATGATGGTTATTTTTCATCGATATGTTTGTTTGCCATCTACCCCTGAAGAATGGCAATCTATCAAGTCAAATTTCTATAGGATGGCTGGGATGCCCAATGTCCTAGGTGCCATAGACTGTACCCATGTTGCTGTAAGACCACTTCAAGCTCGTGAGGAGATCTATAGGAATCGAAAGCATTTCCATTCCTTGAATGTCCAGATGGTCTGTGACCCCCACATGAGGATTATCAGTGTCCGTTCTAACTTTCCTGGATCCTGTCATGATTCTTACATTTTAAGGCAGACTGGGTTATACCGGAAGTTCGAGGAGGGAAATATGCCTGACGGATGGCTTCTAGGTAAGCATAACTGGCGTCTAATATGTCTCTCATTTCAATGTACCAAAATTGCGCCCAATTTGTCGACTGTAATCTGTATAGTTTAATTGTATTGTATAGTTCTGAATCTTTATAATTATTCTTATATTAATATTTATATTTATTATATCTTCTATTAGGAGATGGAGGGTACTCATGTACAGAATGGCTGTTGACTCCCTATAACAACCCACAGACCAGAAGTCAAGTACGTTTCAATGAAGCTCACCGATCTACCAGGGGGATTATTGAGAGGACTTTCGGTCTTTTGAAAATGCGGTTTCGATGTCTTGATCGTTCTGGTGGTGCTATGCAGTATGCACCAGAGAAAGTTGCCAAAATTATATTGGTTTGCTGCATACTGCACAATATTGCAATTAAAAGAGGCTGTCCATTAGAAGATGAAGATCCAATAGATACTGATGATTTACCAGAAGAAATATGTGTCGAACAAGCTAATAGGCGTGGAAATGCAACAAGGGACATGGTTTCAGAACAATATTTTGTGTTTGAGGATTAAAGTTTCAGTTGATCAATAAAAAACTTTCTTTATTAACTTGTCTCCATTTTTTTTTAAGAGTTAAGGTTATTAAAAATCACTCATGATAAACAGTTAAATACATAACAGTTGTTGCTCTTCAATTATCAAAGGTTTCAAATAAATAAAGTTTATGATCAAAGTTATTACAGACAATATATTATAGGTAATACATTGTCTTTGTGACATCACACTAGTGTCTACAGCTGCTCTCACTCTTTTACATATGTGATTATTGTAATGTAATCCCTCCATAGCTGATGCTAATTCATTGTATTGTGTCATTGAATTGTAGCTGTAACAAGCGACAGTATATTCAACAGTGCTTTATGTTATCAGATTGGATTTTTGAGTTAAAAAAGACTTGCTAATTTTATTTGTTTTATTCTAACCTCTATTTTTAACAGCTACTAGGTTTTCCCATATTCAAATAAATACCTTAAGGGATTACTCTTAGCACTTATTTTCTTAACCTTTATGATATATTTTTGCATTCAAGATTTGTTAAAAGAATAGTGGCATATAGAAAATAATGGCAAAATAAATTATTTTATTACAAAATTATAATCTTTAAACATTATATATTAACAATTGCAAACCAAAGTAACTTGTTAAACATATAAACACATATGAAAAAAAAGGAAATGTTTAGAAACCAAATAACAATTGTAAACCAAAATAAATTCTAATACATATAAACACATATGAAACAAAGAAAATGTTTATAAACAAAATAACAATTGTAAACCAAACAACATTTTAATACATATAAACACATCTTTAAATAATTAAATGTTTATAAACAAAATAAAAATTGTAAACCAAACAACATTTTAATACATATAAACACATCTTTAAATAATTAAATGTTTATAAACAAAATAAAAATTGTAAACCAAATTAAATTTTAATACATAAAAACACATCTGAAACAAATAAAAAAATGTTTAGAAACAATAACTATTGTAAACCAAAGTATAAATGTTAATACATATCAACACATCTGAAACAAAGAAAATGTATATGAAACAAATATCATTTGTAATAACTATAAACATCGATATTTACAAACCTTCATAAAATACATTAATCTACATATACATTATATTTTTCTCTATTTTTCGGGGATACATATCTGGATCAATGCGCTAATGATTGACATAACGATTAATCACGTCATCGTCAAACATGTCGCGTCCTGAACCTTTTGGTGCTGGAGAATTGGTGATATTAGTTTATGCCATGGATAAATATTTCCCTAAACGGATTGGTGGTGTGAGGGGAGTGAGACAGGAATGCCGAGACAAAATTATATACGAGATGCTGAGAAGAATGCATCGTATTTCAAAAATTAAAAGAACAAGACGACAGTGTCTTAGAAAATATAGTGATTTGAAGAGAAGAGAACCGAAGTACTATAAATCGATTCGAAGATTGATAAGGACATGTAAGTTTCAAAATTATATATGAAATAATTTTTAATAATATAAAAAAAGGGTTTATTTTTGAACTGCGTCATCATTGACGAATCCAGTAAAATAATATTTCCTGACTGTTACTTTGACTATATTAGTATATACAATTGCAAAAAGTTACAAAAGTTAGCATGCAGAACTGAGTTAGTAGATTAAAATTTAACTATATAACTATATACACTTAAAAGGTTAGAAAACTTAGCATACAAAAATGAGTTAGTAGAGTAAAATATAACTATATTAGTATATAACATTGAAACATGCAGAACTGAGTTAGTAGAATAAAATATAAATATATTACTATATAACATTGAAACATGTTAGAAAAGTAAGCATGCAGCATAATTATTTCAATTTTTTTTATTAAATTTTTTTATTATATATATGTTTATAGATATGAGAAGTAGGAGAATGAAGTGTGCACACCCACCACGCTACTTAAGGTCAATGTTGGTGCAAACACCCAGAAGTGAAGCTCTTTCTCCACCTTTGCCAATAACACTATTGGATATTGAATTATCTCCAAATCCATATGCAATTTGTCATAAAGAGACACAGACAGGTAATGACTTATTATTTAAATTTTAAATCATATATTTTAGGTTTTGGCTTAAAAAGTTTTAGCATGCAATATTAATCAAGTTGCTAATTTACTTCTATTATCATTTTTTTCCTCATTTACTTTCTATTTTTATTTGAAAAAGAGGGCATCTAAGCTAAGGAGCCAGCCAATTTTTGGTTGAGCACCATGGACAGCACTCTTTGATTGGTTCTGTCCAATTATCAAGTACAACACAGTTGGTTCACCAAAAATGGGCTGGCATCTAAACTTAGATTCTTGCTTTTCAAATAAAGATACAAAAAGAATGAAGTAAAATATAAAGTTTATTTAAATTGCATGCACTATCTGAATCATGAAACTTAGAAATTGGTTTCTATGTCACTTGTAATGATTATTATTATTATTGTTTTAAATAATATATACAAGGTTTTTGATTTAATAGTTTTCTATCTTTGTAATTTCGTTCATAGATATTACCATGGAAGAAATGGAAACTAGTATGGAAATGGAAGAATTTCAAAATCCTGATAGTGTGACAATATTTGAAGCATTAACTTCAGATGATACTCAACCAAGGATAGAAGTTTTACCAACAATGATGGTAGATAAAGGTATGTTTCATACTCAGTAATCTTAAATCTAAGAAAATACAAGTTTTAACTAATAAATATATTGTATATTTCAAATAGGAGTTGGCTCAGATGAAAGCTTTAAAGGAGTGGACATAAGTGTAGAAGCTAATATAGTAGATAACGTAGATAACAGCACATCAGGAGGTAATATTTGTGATGAAAAACCCTATCATACATTGAATATGTATATGACAATTGAATTAAATTTTGCTTTTCATTTATTTTTCTACAGATTTATCTTCAACATCAACTATTGAGACTGCAGACAAAAGTACTCAGAGTTGTCTAGAAGATCATGTCAAACAAAAAATTTCTAAAATTAGGGCAACTTTGGCAATGTTAATGGAGCAAGTAGATTTTTTATACCGTAAATATGTAATTTGATTTCATTTTTTGTTTTGTCATGATTAATAACTGAGAAAAAGTTTTGTGTTGAAGAATCAAAAGTGAGTTTGAATTTATGTAAATAAACTTTTTTTTTGGCCATAAAAAAATTTGTCTTTATTAAATAATAACATTTTAAACTTAAAGGGACACTGTATCCAAATTTTATCTTTTGTGATTCAGATAGAGCATGCAATTTTAAGCAACTTTCAAATGTACTCCTATGATCAAATTTGCATGCTCTATCTGAATCACAAAAGAAAAAATTTGAGTACAGTGTCCCTTAAAAATATACAAACAATAACTTTAAACACAATATACAGAGTAATAAAATTAACAGTGACTAACATTTTAAACTTAAAGGGACACTGTATCCAAATTTTATCTTTTGTGATTCAGATAGAGCATGCAATTTTAAGCAACTTTCAAATGTACTCCAATGATCAAATTTGCATGCTCTATCTGAATCACAAAAGAAAAAATTTGAGTACAGTGTCCCTTAAAAATACACAAACAATAACTTTAAACACAATATACAGAGTAATAAAATTAACAGTGACTAACATTTTAAACTTAAAGGGACACTGTATCCAAATTTTATCTTTTGTGATTCAGATAGAGCATGCAATTTTAAGCAACTTTCAAATGTACTCCTATGATCAAATTTGCATGCTCTATCTGAATCACAAAAGAAAAAATTTGAGTACAGTGTCCCTTAAAAATACACAAACAATAACTTTAAACACAATATACAGAGTAAAAAAATTAACAGTGACTAACATTTTAAACTTAAAGGGACACTGTATCCAAATTTTATCTTTTGTGATTCAGATAGAGCATGCAATTTTAAGCAACTTTCAAATGTACTCCTATGATCAAATTTGCATGCTCTATCTGAATCACAAAAGAAAAAATTTGAGTACAGTGTCCCTTAAAAATACACAAACAATAACTTTGTACACAATATACAGAGTAAAAAAATTAACAGTGACTAGATAATAAAAAATGTTCACTCCAGACGTTGCCTCTTTGGGTCTGTTGTCGCCTCCCTTTCACTGACAATAGCCAACAGAGATTGTAATGTCCTTTCGCTGATGCTCAAAGCTCTGTTAATTTGATGGTTTTTCTCTTCATCCATCTGCCTCTGCCACTGGAACATCTCTCTTTGCAGCTGTAATTTCTGCATCTCTATCTCATTCCTTTGCCTTTCGATTTCCACATTTTTTTCTGACAGAGCAGCCCAGCGTTCAATATTAGTGTTAATAATATTCTGCATTTCTCTGTGGTCCTCTCTGTATTGCCTTGCCAGTGTCAACATTTCCCTCAATGCAACATCGCCAAATTGTCCTTCTGCCGGTGTATTGTCAATATTTACACCACCTGTTTGCAGTTCAATTGGTGGTGCCTGTGTTTCAACAGGTTCCTCAATGTTTTCTGGTGTGTGAATTTCATCCGGTTGCGCATCTCCCAAATCTTCAAGAATATCCGGAGTCTCACTTCCATCATGCCCTCCTGGTGGTTCATCTTGAATGGGATTTTCCACTATCGGCATGAGATTGATAGTGATCTCCCTTGATGAGTTTTCTTCTTCTAGATCAAGACATAACAAATTGTTAGTAAATAAAAATAAAATGTTATAAAAACACTTGCAGAAATAGAATAGGAGAGAGCAGATACAACCGTCATACAACAATTTAAGTTACATTATATATATATACATATATGATACATACCATCAAATAATGGAGATGAATGTCCAGTCAATCTCTGGAAAAGACGTCCCAAATCACCTATAAAAAAATAAATAACATAAAAATAAATAAATAAAATGCTTTTTTGTCAATGTAACGATATATTCGAAATTATTAATGGAAATGTATTTTGCAATTAACTGGACACTGAAGCAAAAATAATCTTTTTGAGAATAAGATATATTGCATGGAATTTCTATCAGCTTTCTTATGTAATACTATGATCAATTCTCAAAAAGAAAATAATGATAAATTTTAAAAAAATTAGAAAGTTGATTAAAATAGCATGCATGCTCTACAAGAATCCTCATTTAAAAAAATATGTACAAGATCTCGAAATAGAATATGTCAATAATGACATTTGACATTTAAAAAAAAAATTACAAAAAAAAAATTGAGAGATAAAAGAGATAAAACACACAACATTGAAATTATTCATTTGTAAAGTACTTACCAGTTGCTCTACCAACACCAGTTTGTGGAGTGCTGGTCCTTAGATCCGGAAGTGTGTCCGCCGAGGAAGTTGTGTGTGTAACATTAGATGATGAGCGTATAAATTGTCCATGTGTAAAACTGTCCGAAGGTCTTGAAACAGCTGCACCGGGTGGTCTCGAAACCGCAGAAGAAGAAGTAGAACAAGTGGGCACCTCGTTACTCCTCACAGGCTCTGCTGTTGTTGGCATTGCTTAAAAAAAAAAAAAATTAAAAAAAAAATTAGGTTTATTTTTATTTATATTTGAAACTGAAAGTTAAAACTGTTAATAATAATAATTACAGCAGTGAATGCAGGCTCAATCATTAAAGGGACATGCCAACCACCTTTTTTATGATTTGGAAAGAGAATGCAGTTATAAACATCTTTATAATTTACTTATATTATCTAATTTGTTTTATTCTTTGTTGAAAAGCATTTGATTGATGCACAAAGAAGCCTCGTGTGATTGGCTCAACATGTGTATTTATTTTTCTTCAACTAAGAATATCTAGAAAATTGAAGTAATATGTTGTTTAAATTTCAATTCTCTATCCGAATCATTAATAAAAGATTTTGGGTTTAGTGGCCCTTAAAATAAAAATAATTACCTTTACAAATTGCATAAGAAAATGCATTTTTAAAAATATTTAAATGTATTATGTTTTTGCATTCATTGGATTTTTATACTTTGAGGAAAAGCAAATCTATACAGGCACAGTAAATGATCATTGGTTGATGCACATAGATGGTTCATGTGACTGCGTCAACTATGTGCATAGCTATATCTGAAAAATGTATGTTTATAAAGCGGAGAACAATTTTGAAAGATGCTAACAATAATATTCTATAGTGAAATAACGCAACATGGAAGTCAATAGATCAGAAATTTAAGAAGGCATGTGATCTGGGGTTAGTCTCATGATTAATGTTGGACATACAATATTATTTTAATAGTTTCAAATTACATTATTTCTATTGTCATTATCTCTTTAAGGTTTCTATGCAATACTGGTTTGAAAATAAACACATGGGTGTTATCTTTAGGGATCACTATATTAATAATCAACAAATCTTTAGTTCCGTTAGACCATTAAAAAAAAGGCAGTGTAACAATACTATTATTGTACAATCCCTTATACATATATGAGACATAAATGATTACAGTATTTGGGGCCTAAATGGCTTGTACAATCCCTTATACATATATGCGAGATAAATTATTACAGTATTTCGGGCCTAAATGGCTTGTACAATCCCTTATACATATATGCGACATAAATGATTACAGTATTCAGGGCCTAGATGGCATATAGGATACTGAAGCGTAAGAAGTCAGATAATGTTATTTTAAAGAAATATATATTGGAGACAATAACCTATCATAACTTTAAAAAGAACATTTACGTCAACTATGTTGTACATTTACCTCTTAAATCACTGTCACAATCATCCGTTATGCCAGTGATGATCTCCGGTCCCAGACGCTGAACAAGCTTCTGCTCATAGTCATTGAGGTCTGCCACATATGCTGGTCCACCTCCGGTAGCACGTGCCGAATTTTTCTCTCTGGCCAATTTAGCTTTGGCGAAGCGTTTAATGTCGTTGTAACGCTTCTTCAGCTGATCGACATCCTTTTTTCCTGGACCCTGGGCACTAACAGCGTCGCTGATCCTTTGCCAGATCTGCTTCCTTCTAGAAAAATTTGTCTGTTTGACACGACATCCAAACAAATAATCATAAGTGTCAATAATCATATCAATCAAAACGACGTTTTGCTGATGAGAAAAGTGAGGATTCTTGGATTTTGAAGCGGTTTCAGATCCAGATGAAGCCATATCGAAATAGTAAATAAAGATCTCAAAAACGAGCGCTCTGTAATTACTCTCCAAAAATTTTGGAACAATAATAAAGTTGTTTAGAAAACTTGTCCATTTATAGGAGCAAAATTCTATTCCCGCGTCTACTATGACGTTCATGACACCTTACATGTCACGTGTTAACAATTGGCCAGACAATTGAACTGAAAGTTAAGTACATCAGCTTATTCGCGGCGAGCGAGGCGTCAAATTTATCAATATTCCGCCACTGCTCGCGGCGGGCTAGAGGTGTCTATTTGTTGTGGGATTATTAATACATAGCTACAGCGGACACCATTTCGCCCGCGGCGAGTAACGGCGAGTTTAGCCACGTCTAAAATGACGGATGAATTGACGGCTTAGTACATGGAGCCCTAAGACTTCTTTAAGCAAAGAACGAATAAATTCCATTTTGAATAAATATGAAGATTTATCAGCATCAACCTCTGAGACAGAATCTTCTGAACCAGTGGAACCATTATCAGAATCAGAATGATGATGTTCATTTAAAAATTAATCTGAAAAATTAGAAGTTTTAAAAGACCTTTTACGTTTACTAGAAGGAGGAATAACAGACATGGCCTTCTTAATGGATTTAGAAACAAAATCTCTTATGTTAACAGGAACACTCTGAGTATTAGATGTTGACGGAACAGCAACAGGTAATGTAACATTACTAAAGGAAATATTATCTGCATTAACAAGTTTGTCATGACATTCATTACAAACAACAGCTGGAGGAACAGATACCACAAGTTTACAGCAGAAACACTTAACTTTGGTAGATCCAGCACCAGGCAGCGTTTTTCCAGAAGTATCTTCTGACTCAGTGTCAATCTTGCAATATGTAATAGAAAAAACAACATATAAAGAAAAATTAATCAAATTCCTTAAATGACAGTTTCAGGAATGGGAAAAAATGCCAGTGAACAAGCTTCTAGCAACCAGAAGCAATAAATAATGAGACTTAAATAATGTGGAGACAATAGTGACGCCCATATTTTTTAGCGCCAAAAAAGACGCCCTCATTATTTGGCGCCTAAATGCTTTTGGCGCCAAAAATGATGCCACATCCGGAACGCCGACACCTTTGGCGCAAAAAACGTCAAAAATGACGCAACTTCCGGCGACACGTATGACGCCGGAAACAGAAAAAAAAATTTGCGCCAAAAAAGTCTGCGCCAAGAATGACGCCATAAAATGAAGATAGATATGTACGATATAAAATCATACAATAGGGTGCGCTATATTATTATACAAAATATGTGCATATATATGTGTGTGTGAAGTGGATTTGAATTAGGGCTTGGGTAAATAAAAACGCTAAAAAAGTATATAAAGTGTCCTGTTTAAAGTGTACACCTAAGGAACTAAATAAGTCTGGATAAATAGATAAGTGACTTCACATAAACAATGGTGTATATTTCACAAAAATTTCATCCCCTATAAAAAATGTATACATATATATCAAGTGATACAGTGTTATTGAAAATAAATAGAATATAATGTAATATTATATTATTAGAAAATATATAAAAAAACACAATACAAACGATTTCACATATAGTGCAGAGTCATTGATAGATAGATGCAATTGTTGGAATCGATAATTCTGAAAGGCTGCTCCAATCGAAACCGGTGGTAAGTCGGTAGAACTGAAAAAATAAAAAGCAAAAAGAGAGAGCGCCTGATGGTGTAATATCGTCAAGATCAAGGGTGGTACAGGTATAAAAAATCTCTGCCAAATGGATACTCACAAAGAGCTTAGCACTCGCAAGTAGTGCATATAGGCGGGCTGACCTTTATACAGCAGTCAGTACACTGAATATATGGTGGTCGTATCGGAAATCTGTAGTAATAGAAAAAGAAACACAAAAGACCAAATAGTGCAATATCGTCTGAAACCGGAATGGGCACAGCAAAGGGCACGGTGTCAGCAAGATGTATACTCACAATGGAGTTGGCACTCCCAAGAAGTGCATTAGGGCAGGCTGACCTTCATACAGCAGTCAGCGCGCTGATAGTTAGTGGCTGTAGTTGGTGGCTGTAGCTGTTGTCAGCTTAAGCTTGTCCTCTGCTCGCCGGCATGTGTGCTGAATACTCAGCTATGGCTAGGCTGTTAGCTGTAGAAAGTGAATCCTCTAGGTATGCTGTGAACACACCCAGAGATGCACCTGAGGCTCGTCACAGGCCTCAGAAAACACAAGGTGCATACGAAATGGTAAGCCACTAAAGATAAATGACTAAAAAGTTTTTTTTAAAAAACAAATTGAAAAAGGAAGTCAGCGGACAAAATGTTAAGTAAAAATAATAAAAAAGGTTTTATTTAAGACGCGTTGTTATAGCTCTTAAATAAAACCTTTTTTATTATTTTTACTTAACATTTTGTCCGCTGACTTCCTTTTTCAATTTGTTTTTTAAAAAAAACTTTTTAGTCATTTATCTTTAGTGGCTTACCATTTCGTATGCACCTTGTGTTTTCTGAGGCCTGTGACGAGCCTCAGGTGCATCTCTGGGTGTGTTCACGGCATACCTAGAGGATTCACTTTCTACAGCTAACAGCCTAGCCATAGCTGAGTATTCAGCACACACGCCGGCGAGCAGAGGACAAGCTTAAGCTGACAACAGCTACAGCCACCAACTACAGCCACTAACTATCAGCGCGCTGACTGCTGTATGAAGGTCAGCCTGCCCTAATGCACTTCTTGGGAGTGCCAACTCCATTGTGAGTATACATCTTGCTGACACCGTGCCCTTTGCTGAGCCCATTCCGGTTTCAGACGATATTGCACTATTTGGTCTTTTGTGTTTCTTTTTCTATTACTACAGATTTCCGATACGACCACCATATATTCAGTGTACTGACTGCTGTATAAAGGTCAGCCCGCCTATATGCACTACTTGCGAGTGCCAAGCTCTTTGTGAGTATCCATTTGGCAGAGATTTTTTATACCTGTACCACCCTTGATCTTGACGATATTACACCATCAGGCGCTCTCTCTTTTTGCTTTTTATTTTTTCAGTTCTACCGACTTACCACCGGTTTCGATTGGAGCAGCCTTTCAGAATTATCGATTCCAACAATTGCATCTATCTATCAATGACTCTGCACTATATGTGAAATCGTTTGTATTGTGTTTTTTTATATATTTTCTAATAATATAATATTACATTATATTCTATTTATTTTCAATAACACTGTATCACTTGATATATATGTATACATTTTTTATAGGGGATGAAATTTTTGTGAAATATACACCATTGTTTATGTGAAGTCACTTATCTATTTATCCAGACTTATTTAGTTCCTTAGGTGTACACTTTAAACAGGACACTTTATATACTTTTTTAGCGTTTTTATTTACCCAAGCCCTAATTCAAATCCACTTCACACACATATATATGCACATATTTTGTATAATAATATAGCGCACCCTATTGTATGATTTTATATCGTACATATCTATCTTCATTTTATGGCGTCATTCTTGGCGCAGACTTTTTTGGCGCAAATTTTTTTTTCTGTTTCCGGCGTCATACGTGTCGCCGGAAGTTGCGTCATTTTTGACATTTTTTTGCGCCAAAGGTGTCGGCGTTCCGGATGTGGCATCATTTTTGGCGCCAAAAGCATTTAGGCGCCAAATAATGCGGGCGTCTTTTTTGGCGCTAAAAAATATGGGCGTCACTATTGTCTCCACATTATTTAAGTCTCATTATTTATTGCTTCTGGTTGCTAGAAGCTTGTTCACTGGCATTTTTTCCCATTCCTGAAACTGTCATTTAAGGAATTTGATCAATTTTTCTTTATATCTTGTTTTTTCTATTACATATTGCAAGATTGACACTGAGTCAGAAGATACTTCTGGAAAAACGCTGCCTGGTGCTGGATCTACCAAAGTTAAGTGTTTCTGCTGTAAACTTGTGGTATCTGTTCCTCCAGCTGTTGTTTGTAATGAATGTCATGACAAACTTGTTAATGCAGATAATATTTCCTTTAGTAATGTTACATTACCTGTTGCTGTTCCGTCAACATCTAATACTCAGAGTGTTCCTGTTAACATAAGAGATTTTGTTTCTAAATCCATTAAGAAGGCCATGTCTGTTATTCCTCCTTCTAGTAAACGTAAAAGGTCTTTTAAAACTTCTAATTTTTCAGATGAATTTTTAAATGAACATCATCATTCTGATTCTGATAATGGTTCCACTGGTTCAGAGGATTCTGTCTCAGAGGTTGATGCTGATAAATCTTCATATTTATTCAAAATGGAATTTATTCGTTCTTTGCTTAAAGAAGTCTTAATTGCATTAGAAATAGAGGATTCTGGTCCTCTTGATACTAAATCTAAACGTTTAAATAAGGTTTTTAAATGTCCTGTAGTTATTCCAGAAGTTTTCCCTGTCCCTGATGCTATTTCTGAAGTAATCTCCAGGGAATGGAATAATTTGGGTAATTAATTTACTCCTTCTAAACGTTTTAAGCAATTATATCCTGTGCCATCTGACAGATTAGAGTTTTGGGACAAAATCCCTAAGGTTGATGGGGCTGTCTCTACTCTTGCTAAACGTACTACTATTCCTACGGCAGATAGTACTTCCTTTAAGGATCCTTTAGATAGGAAGATTGAATCCTTTCTAAGAAAAGCTTACTTATGTTCAGGTAATCTTCTTAGACCTGCTATATCTTTAGCGGATGTTGCTGCAGCTTCAACTTTTTGGTTAGAAGCTTTAGCGCAACAAGTAACAGATCATAATTCTCATAGCATTGTTAATCTTCTTCAACATGCTAATAACTTTATTTGTGATGCCATCTTTGATATCATTAGAGTTGATGTCAGGTATATGTCTCAAGCTATTTTAGCTAGAAGAGCTTTATGGCTTAAAACTTGGAATGCTGATATGTCTGCTAAGTCTACTTTGCTTTTCCTTTCTTTCCAGGGTAATAAATTATTTGGTTCTCAGTTGGATTCTATTATCTCAACTGTTACTGGAGGGAAAGGAACTTTTTTACCACAGGATAAAAAATCTAAAGGTAAATTGAGGTCTAATAATCGTTTTCGTTCCTTTCGTCACAATAAGGAACAAAAGCCTGATCCTTCACCCACAGGAGCGGTATCAGTTTGGAAACCATCTCCAGTCTGGAATAAATCCAAGCCTTTTAGAAAACCAAAGCCAGCTCCCAAGTCCACATGAAGGTGCGGCCCTCATTCTAGCTCAGCTGTTAGGGGGCAGATTACGATTTTTCAAAGAAATTTGGATCAATTCAATTCACAATCTTTGGATATACTTACCTGATGAAACGGCCAGTGAGCTTAAATCGGCCGAGAAACGCGTTGTTATAGCTCTTAAATAAAACCTTTTTTATTATTTTTACTTAACATTTTGTCCGCTGACTTCCTTTTTCAATTTGTTTTTTAAAAAAAAACTTTTTAGTCATTTATCTTTAGTGGCTTACCATTTCGTATGCACCTTGTGTTTTCTGAGGCCTGTGACGAGCCTCAGGTGCATCTGGGTGTGTTCACGGCATACCTAGAGGATTCACTTTCTACAGCTAACAGCCTAGCCATAGCTGAGTATTCAGCACACACGCCGGCGAGCAGAGGACAAGCTTAAGCTGACAACAGCTACAGCCACCAACTACAGCCACTAACTATCAGCGCGCTGACTGCTGTATGAAGGTCAGCCTGCCCTAATGCACTTCTTGGGAGTGCCAACTCCATTGTGAGTATACATCTTGCTGACACCGTGCCCTTTGCTGTGCCCATTCCGGTTTCAGACGATATTGCACTATTTGGTCTTTTGTGTTTCTTTTTCTATTACTACAGATTTCCGATACGACCACCATATATTCAGTGTACTGACTGCTGTATAAAGGTCAGCCCGCCTATATGCACTACTTGCGAGTGCCAAGCTCTTTGTGAGTATCCATTTGGCAGAGATTTTTTATACCTGTACCACCCTTGATCTTGACGATATTACACCATCAGGCGCTCTCTCTTTTTGCAATAAAATGAAGCATTTTCAGCCCCCGCGAGCCTAACAGCCCACAGGGAAAAAAGTCAAATTTTAAGGTAAGAAAAAATTTGATTTATTCATATGCATGATCCCAAATATGAAACTGACTGTCTGAAATAAGGAACGTTGAACATCCTGAGTCAAGGCAAATAAATGTTTGAATACATATATTTAGAACTTTATATAAAAGTGCCCAACCATAGCTTAGAGTGTCACAAAAAATAAGACTTACTTACCCCAGGACACTCATCTACATGTAGTAGAAAGCCAAACCAGTACTGAAACGAGAATCAGTAGAGGTAATGGTATATATAAGAGTATATCGTTGATCTGAAAAGGGAGGTAAGAGATGAATCTCTACGACCGATAACAGAGAACCTATGAAATAGACCCTGTAGAAGGAGATCATTGAATTCAAATAGGCAATATTCTCCTCACATCCCTCTGACATTCACTGCACGCTGAGAGGAAAACCGGGCTCCAACCTGCTGCAGAGCGCATATCAACGTAGAATCTAGCACAAACTTACTTCACCACCTCCATAGGAGGCAAAGTTTGTAAAACTGATTTGTGGGTGTGGTGAGGGGTGTATTTATAGGCATTTTGAGGTTTGGGAAACTTTGCCCCTCCTGGTAGGAATGTATATCCCATACGTCACTAGCTCATGGACTCTTGCTAATTACATGAAAGAAATAAAACCTTTCCTTAGATTATCGTCTAGGTACTCTCTGAGAAATTTTAATTCTTTTTTTGAGAATGGAAAAATTCGGCCGAACGGTATGATAGACCCAGGTTTAGTATCAATGGGGCAATCATAAGGTCTGTGTGGAAGTAGATTTTCAGCTTCCTTAAGGTCAAATACATCTGAAAAGTCTGAATACTGCAATGGTATATGAGGGTGTAGAGTTTTGATTTCTACACAGGGAAAACAGGTAGCAGAACAGTATGGGGAAGAAAAAGTTACTGTGTTACTGCTCCAGTCTATTTGAGGGTTGTGTTTTCTTAACCAAGGATAACCCAATATTAAGGGGTGTAGTGAGCTAGGAATGATATCAAACGTAATGTATTCTGTATGACCCATGTTACAAGAGGCATGTAAGGGAACAGTATGGTGTGTGATTGGGCCTTTTAAATAAGTAGAGCCATCAATAACCTTCACATAGATAGGGGTTTGCTTTTGCACACAAGGTATTTTATTAGTATATACAAGGGTTTTGTCAATGAAGCTTCCATAAGCTCCAGAATCAATCAGCGCCTCAGTCTTGAGATGATGCTGGTCCCACTGCAAAGACAATGTGAATGTTAATTGTGATTCATGAATGTTATCAGTATTTGGGTTAACTATAAGAATCTTACCCCTTTTTTGCCTGTTCAGAATAGGGCAGGAAGAGACACTGTGTTCTTTATTCCCACAGTACATACAGAGATTTGCTATCCTCCTTCTCCGTTTCTCTTCTTGGGATAATGGTCCACGGATGGCCCCAATTTCCATGGGCACAAGGGCTGTGGGGGTCTTTTCAGCATGAGAGGGTGTAAACCTTTTGAGGTAAGTCTCTGGGTGTTGTTTTTCGGCTCTCCTCTCTCTGTATCGTCTGTCCATTGCTATGCATATCTTTATGAGGGATTCCATGGTGTCTGGAGGTTCAATGCGAGAGATCTCATCCTTAAGGTGTTCAGAGAGACCTAAAGGAAATTGGTTTTTTAAACTTACAATATTCCACTGCGAATCTGTGGCCCAGAGCTGGAAATCTGCCACATAGTCCTCAACTGGATGTTTGCCTTGCTTCAGGGTGCGCAAATTTGTTTCTGCTGTTAACTGGGTGTTGCAATCCTCATACAAGACAGCCATCTCCTTAAAAAATTCACTGATAGAATTCATAATAGGATCATCAGTTTCATAAAACTTATCAGCCCACGAACGGGGATCTCCAGTTAGATAAGAGATGGTAGTACAAACCTTGATCTTGTCAGTATAATATGTCCTGGGCTTCATGGAAATCATCAGCATGCATGCATTTCTGAATTTACCAAAGCGTGTTCTTTCACCAGAAAAAAATACGTGGAGGGTTAACCTGTGGTTCAGGGTGATCAGCCTCTTTCCTTGAAAAGAAATCATTCATTAACCTCTTCAGGGTGTGGTTTTCATTTTTTACTTCAGTCAAACCTTGTGCTAAAATTTCAACTTTCTGGTTTAAGGAAGCTATTTCAATTGCCATTGAGGCAGGATCCATGATTTTCCTATATACAAGCTTTAAACTATAATGTATATATGTTATTAAATGTCTTTATAGGCTTGATAATTCTGTTATAAGCTTGTATAATGTGGCTATTCCCAAAGAACCTTAAGTGAAACAGGCTTATACAAAAGGTTATTACCAAGGGAGATAGCTGATTTACTTAGTATAAGTTCTTTTTATAACACTTTACAGAATCAAAATAAAGTGAATAAAACAGATGAAATGTAGCCTTTGTATGTTTTACACAATTGTAAAGAGTTGTGTTCATTAAAGATAGAAGGCAGCAAACAAGCAGCTTATTGGTACTTGTATGAGAAAAGCAGATTTGTATAGCAAAGTCTCTTTTTAGTTAAGCTTAGAAGTGAGAAACTGCTTTGCAGTCTGCAGTGTCCATATAGCAAGAGGTATCAGGTTACAGCAAGCAAAGTGTGTGATACAGAGAGAAGGGGAGAGCCAGATTTAACCAGGTGTAAGCACTTTAACAGTTTGTATGTCAGCAGAACTTTGGATAACAATATATACAGCTTGAGACAATTGTATATAAAATTAATGATACTTGCGAGTGAGTTTAGATCTGCAGAGAGTCAAAACGGATCACAGCAGGGAAGCTGTTCTTATTTCCTGGTTGAGGTAAACACTCAGTAACGGAGCTGGCTGGAAAATCAGACTGCAGAGTTAACACAGAATTGCAAGAGTTGCTGCCAAAGTCTTTTTCTTGAAGAGTAAAGCGACAGGAAATTCTTCTTAGGTTTAGAAGCTGGAGAGATGACAACAAGGATTTCTTTCAACAGGTACAAACGCAGGATCTGTGGATTTTAGCTTTAGAGCTTGAAGCAGAGTGGGAACTACAAACTTCAATTATCAAGCAAAGCACAGGTGTACTGAACACACCTTTAAAGGGAGGTGAAGGAGTGGGTTGGTCTTAGTTCTTAAAGCTACAGGAATATGACACTTCCCCAGAGTAACAGTTTGAAAAAATTGAATCCAATTGTGAACCCAATAATTGATTACCTTGGAAAAAAAGAAATATGGATTTTAGAAATCAAATTAGCATTCCAAGATTAAGTCACAAAGTTCTTCTAGCTAAAAATAGCTAAAGACATAGATTTAACCTCAATTGTGAAAATATCAAAAAAATTACGACACAAATGAAATTATTAGCATGTTGATCAACTTAACAATGCTAAAACAAATCATAATCCGATACTTGTTGCACAAAAGTATCCAACCAAACAGTTGAAGCATTTGCAACATCAGCCAAATAAATTGCAGGCCTAAGAAAATGACCTGAAATAAAATAAAATAAAATACAAGTTTCCCATCTGAAGGAAAAAAATAAATACTATTTTCTATAGGAATAGTAGTATGTTTAGCAAGAGTAGAGAAAGCCCCATTAACTTTGGGGATCTTTCCTCAAAATTTCTTAAACTAACTGCTTGGCAAAGGATACAATTTAAAAACCTTAAAGAAGGAATAAAAGAAGTCCTAGGCCTATTCCATTCCCTAGTATCATGAACTGGGAAAAAACCTCTGAAGAAACCACAGGAGGTTAATGAGCAGAATTTAAATTTTAGTTAGTCTTAAATCAAAAGAACTAGACTCCTCAATATCCAATATAATCAACACCTTTACAACAACGAATGTACTCTATTTAAAAAAAGTATATTTGTTAGTGTCAAATATCTGATGAAGTATATTCTAAATGAGAAAAAAACATCATCAGAGAAGGATAATTTAGTATGTTGTCGGTCATTTGAAAATTCATCAACTAAATGAGAAGTTTAAAAAAGACCTATAAATTTTATTAGAAGGCGGGATGTCAGACAAAGCCTTTAGGATAGAATCAGAAAAACATTCTCATAGATTCCTAGGTATATCTTGTACATTAGATGTAAAAAGAATAGCAATAGATAATGCATAAATACTAATGGACTTTGCATGTAAAAGTTTATCATGATAACTTATTACAAACCATAGCTAAAGATAAAATTCATAACATTAAAATAAATGAACTTAGCTTTGGTAGGACTGATATCAGTCATCAGGAATCCAACAGTATTTTCTGATACAGAAACATTTTTTGGAATATCTTGCAATATGTAATAGAAAAACAACATATAAAGCAAAATTATCAAATTCCTTAAATGACAGTTTCAGGAATGGGAAAAAATGCAAACAGAACAAGCTTCTAGAAACCAGAAGCAACTAAAAAGTGAGACTTAAATAATGCAAAAAAACTGGCGCCAAGTATGACGCCCATATATTTTTTGGCGCCAAAAACGTCTGTAACAAACACGAGAGTCAAAAATGACGCAACTACGTGAAAACTTCCGGCGTCAACTACGACGCCAGAAATGACGTCATTGACATCAAACAAACGTCAATCTCGTGCCAAAAAAGTCTCACGCCAAAAATGACGCAATAAATTGTAGCATTTTTTGCACCCGCAAGCCTAACAGCCCGCAGTTTAAAGGAAAAAAGTCAATTAAAAATTTTTAGGTAAGAAAAATATTACATTCATATGCATTTTCCCAAAAAATTAAACTGACAGTCTGAAAGAAGGAAAATAAACTGATTGACCTGAATCATGGCAAATATAAGTATAAAAAATATATTTAGAACTTTACATATAAAGTGCCAAACCATAGCTGAGAGTGTCATAAATAAAATAAGACTTACTTACCCAAAGACACTCATCTACATAAAGTAGATAGCCAAACCAGTACTGAAACGAGAATCAGTAGAGGTAATGGTATATAAGAGTATATTGTCGATCTGAAAAGGGAGGTAGGAGAAGAAATCTCACCGACCGATAACAGAGAACCTATGAAATAGATCCCCTAGAGGAAGACCATGGTATTCAAATAGGCATTACTCTCTTCACATCCCTCTGACATTCACTGCACTTTGAGAGGAAAACCGGGCTTCAGCCTGCTGCGAAGCGCATATCAACGTAGAAATCTAGCACAAACTTACTTCACCACCTCCATGGGAGGCAAAGTTTGTAAAACTGAATTGTGGGTGTGGTGAGGGGTTTATTTGTAGGCATTTTGAGGTTTGGGAAACTTTGCCCCTCCTGGTAGGAATGTATATCCCATACGTCACTAGCTCATGGACTCTTGCCAATTACATGAAAGAAATGTAGACTAGAAATAATATTTCAAATTAGAATGTCACATTCGAATTCGAATGTCACGTTCAAATTCGAATATTACATTTATAAAACACAGTATTAGACTAGATATACTATTTTGAATTTGAATATCACATTCAAATTCGAATATTACATTTATAAAACACAGTTGTAAACTCGAAATACTATTTCGAATTTGAATGTGACATTCAAATTCGAATGTCACATTCAAATTCGAATATTACATTTAAAAAACACAGTATTAGACTAGAAATACTATTTCCAATTTGAATGTCACATTGGAATTCGAATGCAGCATTCAAATTCGAATATTACATTTATTGAACACAGTTGTAGACTAGAAATACTATTTCGAATTTGAATCTTACATTCGAATTCGAATGTTACATTCAAATTCGAATATTAAATTTATAAAACACAGTATTAGACTAGAAATACTATTTCGAATTCGAATGTTACATTCAAATTTGAATGTAGCATTCAAATTCGAATATTACATTTATTAAACACAGTTGTAAACTAGAAATACTATTTAGAATTTGAATGTGACATTCGAATTCGAATGGGACATTCGAATACCAATATTACATTTAAAAAACACAGTATTAGACTAGAAATACTATTTTGAATTCGAATGTGACATTCAAATTCGAATGTAGCATTTGAATTGGAATATTACATTTATAAAAAAACACAGTTGTAGACTAGAAATACTATTTTCGAATTTGAATCTTACATTTAGAAATTGAATGAATACAAAGCTAAACATTCTATTATTCGAACAAATATTTTCGAATTTTATTGAAAAATTAGAAAACGAAAATTCGAAAATAGAATGTTAGAATGTTATATAAACATTCAAAATTCGATTTGAACGAACGAATGTATCAAAATTCATTTTAAATTTTGTATTTTTAGAAACATTCGCCCATCCCTAATTTCCTCCTGTACCTGCAGCTCTCTTTAAAGCCATTCTCTTATTTTAACTGATTATAGAATTCAGCTGCTAAAGCTCTGTATTTTACATTGTTGCACACGTATTGTTGCATCCTGTGACAAAAGCATTTTGACAAATCTATGATGTTACTCTTTTTCGACTGCTGTACCTTGCACTTTATCTCACATAATAAAGAGAAGTGTTACATTTTTGCAGTTTTTTTTGTTCAGTTTAAAAGTTGCATAACATATATAAGTTTCAAGATGGCGCTGCCCAGTGTTAAGATGCAGGGCCTCACTAACTGATTGTAAGGGGTTAAAATAAGAGAATCGCTTTAAAGACAGATCCAGACACAGTAGGAAAGACAATAGCATAGTAAGAAGTAACCCTGCTACTGTAGTTGTACTAGGGCTACCACTTCGGCCATATTTTCCTGAACACTTATGAGTTAATCCAAATTTGCCCATTTGCGGGCGCGCGATAATTAATCAGCAATTACAAGTGGCTGGTTATTGCTATTGTGAGCTTGCGGTAGCAATTAGCACATAAAAAATTAACCAGAGATCAGATCTCTGGTTTATTTTATAAATCTGGCCCAAGTGGCCCCAAAATATTGTTTATTGTAGTTTTTTTTTAAAAATAAAGATGTCAGCATTTTTATTTTTTACTAAATTTACTGGACTAGGCAGTATTTTGGGGTTAAAGTTGACGGGAGTGAGGTGTTCGAAAACAAAACGGCACTGAAAAAATGCCTTTACATTGTGGTCAATGGGAACTGTGTGTTTCCAGTAAATATGTATGTACTGTATATGCTTATAGATATATTTGTGTGTTTATATACTGTATAAAAAAGAAGTCCTAACTGACTGACTGACTGACTCATCAATGTCCAGCTCAAACCGTTTAACCTAGGAATGTGAAATTTGGAAAGTACATTGTTTTTATGACGTAGACACCCACAAAGGAAGGATTTTTTGGAAATTACATCCCTAAGGGGGTGAAAAAGGAGAGGTAAACTTTTTTATGAGGATATCTATATCTCAAAAACCAACGATGTTACAGACGTGAAAATGGGTATTTAGGTTCTCCTTGAAAAACAAAGAAACGTGTTTTACCATGTGCAAGGAGGCATTTTATCTAAGATTTTTACATCTGCATAAAATGTTATACTCTCAGACTAAGATTGCTCAGTGTTTGAATTGAGAAAGGTTAACTTAAAACTGTTCAGTTTACACTACAGCTGACTTAATTTTGAAATACATACCAACAAGCCTAAATCCTGCATTTAACCAGATCTAATGGTATGAGTACCACAGCTTATGCTTCCACCAAGACCATATAGAGTACAGCATTTTCAAAATCCATAAGTACAGCTGACAGATGGGAACATTTGTACACTATATTTGAAGTGGTGCTCTTGGTTGGGGAAAATGGGGGGGGGGGGGAACAAACATATGTCAACCTTTTAAAAGTACTTTTCTTCATCTAGCCATCTACCCAGATCATTAATATACAATTTTGAATTCACAGAATTATTTTTGCTTGCACATTTACAAATATGATTATTTAAAAAGTAATCTCTTAATTTCTGCAATTTTTTTTTATTGTGCATGTCACACCCTGTTGATTTAGGGGATGCAATGTGCAGAAATGTTATCTCCTGTGAGTGTTTCTGTGGGTGTCTGTGTTTATTTCTTTGTGCTATGAGTGTGTATGTATTTTTTTTGTGGGTCTCTCTGTGAGGCTGGGTGTGTATGTCTTTGTGCATTTTCTGTGGATGTCTGTGAGGGTGTGTGCGTATGTCTTTGTACTTTTTCTATGGGTGTCTCTGTGAGGGTGTGTGTATGTATGCATTTGTGTATTTTCTCTGTATGCCTCTGTGAGGGTGGGTGTGTATGTCTGTGTTTTCTGTGGATGTCTCTGTGAGGGTGTGTGTGTGTATGTATGTATGTATGTGTTTTCAGTGGATGTCTCAGTGAGGGTGTGTGTTTTCTGTGGGTATCTCTGTGAGGGTGTGTGTATGTCTTTGTGTGTTTTCTGTGGATGTCTCAGTGAGGGTGTGTGTGTATTTATGTATTTCTGTGTATTATGTGGTTGTCTCTGTGTGTGTATGTCTTATTGTGTTTTCTGAGGCTCTCTCTGTTGGTGTTTCCTTGGGTGTATGTGCAAGTTTGTGTTTGAGTTTGTGTGTGTGTGTGTGTCCATTGTCTGTTCCTTTTTAGGACATTTTGACCTTACTACTGATTATTCACATCTTTCTACAGACTTTGAGACTAATGAGACCTTTCCGGAAGTCACCAATTCACCATTTAACCTTTAAATTATTGTTTAGGCAGTTCAGGGCCCTTCCTTTCAGCCACTGCATGCTGTTGTCATCATTTAGTTGGCATCTTCCTTGACAAAAAGATAATCAGAACTCCATATTTTGTTTTGTAAATTTTTTTTATTTTTTTTAAACTGTAGTCTACCTCATTACTTGTCAGGTCAATGTAAACCAGTGCTGAGTGTCTGTTTAGGTGTCTGTGCCTGAGTGTGTTTGTATGTTTCTTTGCGTGTCTATATGTGAATCCTTATGTGTGAGTGTGTGTATGTTTCAGTGTATGAGTGTGTCTGTGTGTTTCAGTGTATGAGTGTGTCTGTGTGTTTCTGTGTTTCTGTGTTTGTGTGTTACTACCTTTACAACATTTCCAAGTTTGACTACACTTAAGAATAAAGGGCATATACATTTTAGTCACTTGGTCAAAAATTGCACATGTCAAAGGGGGGGCCCTGATCAATGGTTAATCAGGGGCCCCAAAATTTCTAGTGACGGCCCTGATTTTGGGAAAATGGTATAACACCGGTTTCTTTATTTTTCAAGGAGAATCTAAATACCAATTTTCATGTCTGTAACATCATCGGTTTTTGAGATATAGGTATCCTCATAAATAATCACCCCTCTTTTGACCCCCTTAAGTAGATTTTGGGGAAATGGTAAAACACGTATTTCTTTATTTTTCAAAGAAAATCTAAATACCAATTTTCATGTCTGTAACATTGTTGGTTTTTTAGATATATAGGTATCCTCATAAAAAAGTTTTACCACCCTTTTTCACCCCATTAGGGATGTAAATTCCAAAAATCCTTCCTTCGTGGGTGCCTACGTTATAAAAACAACCTACCTTCCAAATTTTACGTTCCTAGGTTAAACGGTTTGAGCTGGGCATTGATGAGTCAGTCAGTCAGGACTTCTTCTTTACATATATATAGATATATATAGTTAGACTGGCCTTTAAACCTTTCAATATTTTATAGATATCTTTCCAAAGTTGATTCTACTAGTATGTATCAATACGCTCATGGATCCTTACAGCTTTTGTTAGTATGTTGGTATGTCCGTACTGTTATGATAGTCACCAATATAGAATATTGTATCTGCAAGTCTCTTACCAAGTCTTGGTATATCTCAGCCTTACCAGACCTCAGAGTTGGTGATGAAGAGTACTCTGGTTGTACTCTTCACCACTTTAATACACTGGTTTTCAAACCTGTCCTTAGGCCTCCCCAACAGGCCAGGTTTTCAGTATTACCTTGTATTACAGCAGGTAAAATAACATAATTTATGTAAGAACTTACCTGATAAATTCATTTCTTTCATATTGGCAAGAGTCCATGAGCTAATGACATATGGGATATACAATCCTACCAGGAGGGGCAAAGTTTCCCAAACCTCAAAATGCCTATAAATACACCCCTCACCACACCCACAATTCAGAAGAGATAGCCAAAAGGAACAACACTTTCCAAGAAAGTAGTTTAATGTCCAAAGAATGCATAAGCTCAAATGGAGGAGCCTGTAAAGCCTTCAGAACCAAATTAAGACTCCAATGAGGAGAAATTGATTTAATGACAGGCTTAATACGAACTAAAACAATAAATACAAAGAGCGCCTCCTAAGAAGGCAAAGACAACTGATAGTGACAAATAAATATAAAATAGTGGAAAATATTCCTTAAAATTATATATAATTTAAAATGCTACATATAGCTAAAAGATACAAATACAATTAAAATAGTGGATCCACTAAAATTAACAATTATTAAGTATAAAAAATCCCAATGACATAATTAATAAAAACACAATATGATTAGAAGTCTGCAATCAACTGATAAAAATAATTTGGAGATCATCATTTTTTCAAGATTTGTATGATTTTTTTGATTTTTTAATTTTTTTAGCACAATATCTTGACTTTTTTCCACGTTTTTTCACCATTTACCAAGGAGAATTAGGATTGACATTTAATTTCAACACATTAGAGGATCATTATTCAATTTGGACCTCCATCCTTGGAAGGAAGTTCAGTTTTTTTTGGGACTAATATATTGAAGAACAATCTCATTTATTTATATAATATTCAATATTATTCTATAACGTATGCATATTTCACCACCAATATTTATACCACTAAATTATTTTTATCAGTTGATTGCAGACTTCTAATCATATTGTGTTTTTATTAATTATGTCATTGGGATTTTTTATACTTAATAATTGTTAATTTTAGTGGATCCACTCTTTTAATTGTATTTGTATCTTTTAGCTATATGTAGCATATTAAATTATATATAATTTTAAGGAATATTTTCCACTATTTTATATTTATCTGTCACTATCAGTTGTCTTTGCCTTCTTAGGAGGCACTCTTTGTATTTATTGTTTTAGTATTATATTTATTTAGGGTTGCTGGTACCCATTATTACTAGGAGCTACAGACACAAGGTTGAGCGCTGTCAGATATATTCAGTTAATACGAACTAAAGCCTGTACAAAACAGTGAATATCAGGAAGTATAGCAATCTTTCTGTGAAATAAAACAGAAAGAGCGGAGATTTGACCTTTCTTGACCTTTCAAGGAACTTGCAGACAAACCCTTATCCAATCCATCCTGAAGAAACTGTAAAATTCTAGGAATTCTAAAAGAATGCCAGGAGAATTTATGAGAACAACACCATGAAATGTAAGTCTTCCAAACTCTATAATAAATCTTTCTAGAGACAGATTTACGAGCTTGTAACATAGTATTAATCACTGAGTCAGAGAAACCTCTATGACTTAGAACTAATCGTTCAATTTCCATACCTTCAAATTAATGATTTGAGATCCTGATGGAAAAACAGACCTTGAGATAGTAGGTCCGGCCGTAACGGAAGTGGCCAAGTCGGGCAACTGGACATCCAAACCAGATCCGCATACCAAAACCTGTGTGGCCATGCTGGAGCCACCAGCAACACAAAAGACTGTTCCATGATGATTTTGGAGATCACTCTTGGAAGAAGAACTAGAGGCGGGAAGATGTAAGCAGGATGATAACACCAAGGAAGTGTCAGTGCATCCACTGCTTCCGCCTGAACATCCCTGGACCTGGACAGGTATCTGGGAAGTTTCTTGTTTAGGTGAGAGGTCATGAGATCTATCTCTGGAAGACCCCACATCTGAACAATCTGAGAAAACACATCTGGATGGAGAGACCACTCGCCTGGATGTAAAGTCTGGCGGCTGAGATAATCCGCCTCCCAATTGTCTACACCTGGGATATGCACTGCAGAGATTAGACAGGAGATGGATTCTGCCCAAGCAAGTATCCGAGAGACTTCTTTCATAGCTTGGGGACTGTGAGTCCCACCCTGATGATTGACATAAGCCACAGTTGTTATATTGTCTGTCTGAAAACAAATGAACGGTTCTCTCTTTAGCAGAGGCCAAAACTGAAGAGCCTTGAGAATTCAAAAATATTTATTGGTAATCTCGCCTCTTGAGATTTCCAAACCCCTTGTGCTGTCAGAGATCCCCAAACAGCTCCCCAACCTGAAAGACTCGCATCTGTTGAGATCACAGTCCAGGTTGGACGAACAAAAGAAGCCCCTTGAACCAAACAATGGTGATCTATCCACCATGTCACAGAGTGTCGTACATTGGGATTCAAGGATATGCTGAATCCCTGCACCATTGATTCAGCATGCAAAGCTGTAGAGGTCTCATGTGAAAATGAGCAAAGGGGATCGCGTCCGATGCTGCAGTCATGAGACCTAAAACTTCCATGCACATAGCCACTGAAGGGAATGACTGAGACTGAAGGTGCCGGCATGCTGCGACCAATTTTAAACGTCTCTTGTCTGTTAGAGAGAGAGTCATGGACACTGAATCTATCTGGAAGCCTAAAAAGGTGACCCTTGTCTGAGGAATCAAGAAACTTTTTGGTAAATTGATCCTCCAACCATGTTTCCCAAGAAACAACACTAGTTGATTCATGTGAGATTCTGCAGTATGTAAAGACTGAGCTAGTACCAAGATATCGTCCAAATAAGGAAACACCGCAATACCCTGTTCTCTGATTACAGATAATAGGGCACCCAGAACCTTTGAAAAGATCCTTGGAGCTGTTGCTAGGCCAAATGGAAGTGCAACAAATTGGTAATGCTTGTCTAGAAAAGAGAATCTCAGAAACTGATAGTGTTCTGGATGAATCGGAATATGAAGGTATGCATCCTGCAAGTCTATTGTGGACATATAATGTACTTGCTGAACAAAAGGCAGAATAGTCCTTATAGTCACCATCTTGAAAGTTGGTACTCTTACATAACGATTCAAAATTTTCAGATCCAGAACTGGTCTGAATACATTTTCTTTCTTTGGTACAATGAATAAGTTTGAATAAAACCCCAAACCTTGTTCCTGGGGAGGAACTGGCATGATTACCCCTGAAGACTCCAGGTCTGAAACACACTTCAGAAAAACCTGAGCTTTTACTGGATTTACAGGGATGCGTGAGAGAAAAAATCTTTTCACAAGAGGTCTTACTTTGAATCCTATTCGATACCCTTGAGAGACAATGCTCTGAATCCAATGATTTTGGACAGATTTTATCAAAAAATCCTTGAAAAACCTTAATCTGCCCCCTACCAGCTAAGCTGGAATGAGGGCCGCACCTTTATGCGGACTTAGGGGCAGACTTTGGTTTCCTAAATGGCTTCGATTTATTCCAATTTGAGGAAGGCTTCCAATTGGAAGCAGATTCCTTGGGAGGAGGATTGAGTTTTTGTTCCTTATTCTGACGAAAGGAACGAAAACGGTTAGAAGCCTTAGATTTACCCTTAGGTTTTTTATCCTGAGGCAGAAAAACTCCTTTTCCTCCAGTGATAGTTGAAATAATAGAATCCAACTGAGAACCAAATAAATTATTACCTTGGAAAGAAAGAGATAGTAATCTAGATTTAGATGTCATATCAGCATTCCAAGATTTAAGCCACAAAGCTCTTCTAGCTAATACAGCTAAAGACATGGATCTAACATCAATTTTGATAATATCAAAAATGGCATCACAAATAAAATGATTAGCATGTTGCAGTAAGCGAGTAATGCTAGATATGTCAGGATCCAATTCTCGTTGGGCTAAATTCTCCAACCAAAAAGTTGAGGCAGCCACAACATCAGCCAAAGAAATAGCAGGTCTGAGAAGATTACCTGAATATAAATAGGCCCTCCTTAGATAAGATTCAAGCTTCCTATCTAAAGGATCCTTAAAGGAAGTACTATCTTCCATAGGAATAGTGGTACATTTAGCAAGAGTAGAAATAGCCCCATCAACTTTAGGGATTTTTTCCCAAAACTCTATAGATTTTGCTGGTAAAGGATACAATTTTTTAAACCTTGAAGAAGGAATAAAAGAAGTACCTGGCTTATTCCATTCCCTAGAAATCATATCATAAATAGCCTCAGGAATAGGAAAAACCCCTGAGGAAACCACAGGAGGTTTAAAAACAGCATTTAAACGTTTATTAGACTGAACGTCAATAGGACTGGTTACCTCAATATCCAAAGTAATTAACACTTCTTTTAACCCCTTAACGACCAAGGACGTACGCCACACGTCCTCAAAAAAAATGCAGTTATTGACCGAGGACGTGTGGCGTACGTCCTTGGTCTGGAAAGCAGCTGGAAGCGATCCTGCTCGCTTCCAGCTGCTTTCCGGTTATTGCAGTGATGCCTCGATATGGAGGCATCCTGCAATAACCCTCCTTGGCCATCCGATGCAGAGAGAGCCACTCAGTGGCCCTCTCTGCACCGGACATCGATGGCCGGTATCGTTGGTGGGTGGGAGCTTACGTGGGAGGTGGATGGGCGGCCATCGATGCTCTGTGTGGAGTGGTGGGGGGCGGGATCGGGGGCGGCACCTACGGGGGCGCGCACGGGAGCGCGCGCGTGCACGGGGGGTGGTGGGTGGGCGCGTGCACGGGGCGGGAGCGGGTGGGAACCGCTACACTACAGAAAAAAAAAGTTAAGTTAAAAAAACGATTATTATTTAAATATTACAGATGTAATCTATGGGACCTGGAAGGGGTTGGGGGTTGGTCTTGGTGGGGGGGGGGGGAAAGCTACACTAAAGAAAAGGGCATTTTTGGAAAAAAAAGGCACATTTTTTTAAAAAACTGGGTACTGGCAGACAGCTGCCAGTACCCAAGATGGCGCCCATTATTGCAGAGGGGAAGGGTTAGAGAGCTGTTTGGTGGCGGATCAGTAAGGTTGGGGTCTAAGGGGGGATCCTACACATCAGCATATGTAAATATGCTTTTTTTTTTTTTTTTTTTTAAAAAGGGCCAAATACCTCTTAATTTAGTACTGGCAGACTTTCTGCCAGTACTTAAGATGGCGGGGACAATTGTGGGGTGGGGGAGGGAAGAGAGCTGTTTGGGAGGGATCAGGGGGTCTGATGTTTCAGGTGGGAGGCTGAGCTCTACACTAAAGCTAAAATTAACCCTGCAAGCTCCCTACAAGCTACATAATTAACCCCTTCACTGCTAGCCATAATACACGTGTGATGCGCAGCGGCATTTAGAGGCCTTCTAATTACCAAAAAGCAATGCCAAAGCCATATATGTCTGCTATTTCTGAACAAAGAGGATCCCAGAGAAGCATTTACAACCATTTGTGCCATAATTGCACAAGCTGTTTGTAAATAATTTCAGTGAGAAACCTAAAATTGAGAAAAAAAATTACGTTTTTTTAATTTGATCGCATTTGGCGGTGAAATGGTGGCATGAAATATACCAAAATTGGCCTAGATCAATACTTGGGGTTGTCTACTACACTACACTAAAGCTAAAACTACCCCAAAAAGCTCCCTACATGCTCCCTAATTAACCCCTTCACTGCTGGGCATAATACACGTGTGGTGCGCAGTGGCATTTAGCGGCCTTCTAATTACCAAAAAGCAACGCCAAAGTCATATATGTCTGCTATTTCTGAACAAAGGGGATCCCAGAGAAGAATTTACAACCATTTATGCCATAATTGCACAAGCTGTTTGTAAATAATTTAAGTTAGAAACCAAAAGTTTGTGAAAAAATTTGTGAAAAGTGAACGATTTTTTGTATTTGATTGCATTTGGCGGTGAAATGGTGGCATGAAATATACCAAAATGGGCCTAGATCAATACTTTGGGTTGTCTACTAAAAAAAAAAATATATACATGTCAATGGATATTCAGAGATTCCTGAAAGATATCAGTGTTTTAATGTAACTAGCGCAAATTTTGAAAAGAAATGGTTTGGAAATAGCAAAGTGCTACTTGTATTTATGGCCCTATAGTTTACAAAAAAAGCAAAGAACATGTAAACATTGGGTATTTCTAAAATCAGGAGAAATTTTAGAAACTATTTAGCATGGGTGTTTTTTGGTGGTTGTAGATGTGTAACAGATTTTGGGGGTCAAAGTTAGAAAAAGTGTGCTTTTTTCCATTTTTTCCTCATATTTTATAATTTTTTTATAGTAAATTATAAGATATGATGAAAATAATGGTATCTTTAGAAATTCCATTTAATGGCGAGAAAAACGGTATATAATATGTGTGGGTACAGTAAATAAGTAAGAGGAAAATTACAGCTAAACACAAACACCTCAAAAATGTAAAAATAGCCTTGGTCCCAAACGGACAGAAAATGGAAAAGTGCTGTGGTCATTAAGGGGTTAATAAAGAACGCATATACTCTATTTTAAATAAATAAGTAGATTTGTCAGTGTCAATGTCTGAGGAAGGATCTTCTGAATCAGATAGATCCTCATCAGAAGAAGATAAATTATTATGTTGCTGGTCATTTGAAATTTCATCAGCTAAATGAGAAGTTTTAAAAGACATTTTACGTTTATTAGAAGGTGGAAAAGCAGACAAAGCCTTCAGAATAGAATCAGAAACAAATTCTTTAAAATTTACAGGTATATCATGTACATTAGAAGTTGAAGGAACTGCAACTGGCAATGTACTATTACTGATAGAAACACTATCTGCATGTAAAAGTTTATCATGACAACTATTACAAATGACATTTGGTGGAATAATTTCTACACTTTTACAACAAATGCACTTAGCTTTGGTAGACCCAATGTCAGGCAGCAATGTTCCAGCAGAAACTTCTGAGACAGGATCAGATTGGGACATCTTGCTCAATGTAAGAGAAAAAACAATATATAAAGCAAAATTATAGATTTCTTTATATGACAGTTTCAGGAATGGGAAAAAATGCAAAAGCATAGGCCTCTATGAAAAAAATTTGGCGCCAAGTATGACGCACAACATAACGTAAACTTTTTTGGCGCCAAAAATAACCGGAAATGACACACTCGTGTCACTAATGACGCCGCCATGCGAAAGGTCTCGGAAATGACGAAGTTGCATCATAAATGTATTTTTTCGCGCCAAAAAAATATTTTCGTGACAAGAATGACGCAATAAAGTTTAGCATTTGACGCACCCACGGGCCTAATACCCGCAATAGCAAGAAGTAGTCAATTGAAAAAAAGACTAAACCCCATGTAAGAAATAAATTTCTTAAAATGTTTAAATTCCCCAAATATGAAACTGACAGTCTGCTGAAAGAAATACTTGAACCTGACTCATGGCAAATATAAGTACAATACATATATTTAGAACTTTATATAAATGCATAAAGTGCCAAACCATAGCTGAGGTGTCTTAAGTAATAAAAAACATACTTACCAAAAGACACCCATCCACATATAGCAGATAGCCAAACCAGTACTAAAACAGTTATTAGTAGAGGTAATGGTAAATTGAGAGTATATCGTCGATCTGAAAAGGGAGGTAGGAGATGAATCTCTACGACCGATAACAGAGAACCTATGAAATAGACCCCCGTTAGGGAAATCATCGAATTCAAATAAGTGATACTCCCTTCACGTCCCTCTGACATTCGCTGTACTCTGAGAGGAATCGGGCTTCAACAATGCTGAGAAGGGCATTTCAACGTAGAAATCTTAGCACAAACTTACTTCACCACCTCCATAGGAGGCAAAGTTTGTAAAACTGAATTGTGGGTGTGGTGAGGGGTGTATTTATAGGCATTTTGAGGTTTGGGAAGCTTTGCCCCTCCTGGTAGGATTGTATATCCCATATGTCACTAGCTCATGGACTCTTGCCAATTACATGAAAGAAAACAAGGTTTACTAATCACCTGATTATTTCACCTGTGTTCTAGTTCCAATATCCTAAAAATCTGGCCTGTTAGGGAGGCCTGGGGACAGGTTTGAAAACCAGTGCTTTAAAAGAAACTGCACTGCTTTCAATAATGTAGTAATATCCTTACAAATGTTTCTTATGTTCCCATTGGATATATAACTAAGAAACCTTTGAAATCTTTGTACTGTAGTTATGTTCTTGATGTATTTGAGACATTACTGGGGTGATTCACGTTAACTACTTATCCTAAAATCCAATGTTCAAACTGCCTTCTAAAAATGTAACAAGATTTTGTTGCCTTTTAATGGCTGTAAGAAATTATATTTTAGGCCCACCTCAAGACCAATAAAACCAATCAAACGCTGGTAGCGACTAATGGGAAACTATACTCAGTAAAATTCACATGCCCTTAGAAAGGAATAACATATGACTTTGAACGCTTATATTAGTCCTGCTTTGCTTTAATTAGTAATTTTCTTGGTCACCAATGTTCTTTTCTTTCTGTGAGATGAAATCAGATATATGTTATCCAGAAATGCTCTCTCAGCAGATTTCTTATGCAGGATGCTATTATATTATTATATTTAAGATAAAATGTATTAATCCGAGGCAACTTTATACTTCAATGAATGTCTCAGGAAAGTAAAGTAATAAAAATCCTGAACAAACAAAACTGCCTGGATATGATTTTTTTTTTTTCTTTCATTTTTCTCCTAAATATATATAGAGATTTAAGAATGGGTATAAAGGAATACAATGCTTTTATGTTAAAAAAAAGACTAATTAGTCATCTCAAATGAATTGTTTCATACATTTATCAAGCTGTGATACTTCATATATCATCAAGCCAGCTCTACTATTTTTGTCATTACCAAAAGGCTTGACAAATCCATATCAAATAAAGGAACTAGGCAGAAAATGGAGGGGCTAGATATATACATATTTAAGAGAACCCAAAGTTTGTGTGTATTTATTTAATTTTTGTGCATAGATATGTGTAGAATAATTTACCAAGATTAAAAACAATTTTAAAATGCCTGTTGTTGTACAATATGGAGAAGTGTTTAATAATAAAATAAAATTATATTTCTGTAAACAAATAGGCCTGTTGCACATTCTTGCAGTAGTGACTGGTCCCTTGGGGCAGTGAGGAAGTGCCCCTCGAAATACCTCCAAATGACCAATTACTATTAATTGTATTATGTATTTATTTTACTTTTATTTTTCAGTCTCTTATAGGGTTGCCAGCTGTTCTCCACAAAAAAATGGACAGTTTGTCAATGTCTGGGCCCTATGGGAGGTGGGGGTCACACAATGTCCCCTTCCCTCAAAAGGTCTACCTTAGCCCCCTCTTAATCCCACCATGTATATTTTTTTTCACAACTAAGCAGTCATTTTACCCCTTGTCTGCCAGTAACATGCAAATAAACAAGATTACCTCTTTGACTGACAGTAAAACATGTAAACAGAAGTGATTTGAACCCCTTGACATGCATCATTAAAATGTCACCTTAAAGGGACAGTCAACACCAGAATTGTTTTTGCGTTATGACCGGCTCGGTGCTAACTTGCAAGTTATTTCAACCGCTCACCTCCCTATAGCACTGCTATTACAGGTATTCAAAAACCCGGCGTCACTGGCAATATGTCAGTGTTGAGCAAAATTGATCTCCATACCGCACCCAAATACCAGAGCTGCTTTGAGCTGGTTTTACGTGCTCTTGCACGATTTCCCCATAGACATCAATGGGGAGAGCCGGCTAAAAAAAAGCATAACACCTGCAATAAAGGAGCCTAAAGCTCCGTAACGCAGCCCAATTGATTCCTATGGGGAAAGAAAACTTATGTGTACACCTAACACCCTAACATAAACCCCGAGTCTAAACACCCCTAATCTGCCACCCCCGACATCGCTGACACCTACATTACACTTATTAACCCCTAATCTGCCGCCCCCGACATCGCCGCCACCTACATTACACTCATTAACCCCTAATCTGCCGCCTCCCCATGTCGCCGCCACCTACCTACACATATTAACCCCAATCTGCCACCCCCGACATTGCCGCCACCTACCTACACCTATTAACCCCTAATCTGCCGTCCCCCAATGTCGCCGCCACCTACCTACACTTATTAACCCCTAATCTGCCGCCCCCGACATCGCCGCCACCTACCTACACTTAATAACCCCTAATCTGCCGCCCCCAATGTCGCCGCCACTATACTAAAGTTATTAACCCCTAAACCTAACCCTAAGTCTAACCCTAACCCTAACGTAACCCTAACCCTAACACCCACTAACTTTAACATAATTAAAATAAATATAAATAAAACCTACAATTAATAACAAAATAATTCCTATTTAAAACGAAATACTTACCTGTAAAATAAACCCTAAGCTAGCTACAATATAACTAATAGTTACATTGTATCTATCTTAGGTTTTATTTTTATTTCATAGCTACGTTTGTATTTATTTTAGCTAGGTAGACTAGTTAGTAAATAGTTATTAACTATTTACTAGCTACCTATTTAAAATAAATACAAACTTACCTGTGAAATAACACCTAACCTTACACTACAATTAAATCAATTACATTAATTAAATACAATTGACTAAATTACAAAAAATAATAAACACTAAATTACACAAAATAAAAAAGAAATGATCAAATATTTAAACTAATTACACCTAATCTAATAGCCAAAATAAAAAAGCCCCCCACAAAAAAAAACCTAGCCTAAACTAAACTGCCTTAAAAGGCCTTTTGCAGGGCATTGCCCCAAAGAAATCAGCTCTTTTAAAAAAAATACAAACAACCCCCCAACAGTAAAACCCACCACCCACACAACAAAAACCCCCAAATAAAATCCTATCTAAAAAAACCTAAGCCCCCATTGCCCTGAAATGGGCTTTTGGACGGGCATTGCCCTTAAAAGGGCATTTAGCTATTTTTCAACCCAAACCCTATTCTAAAAATAAAACCCACCCAATAAACCCTTAAAAAAACCTAACACTAACCCCGAAGATCCACTTCCAGTTTTTGAAGACCGGACATCCATCCTCAATGAAGCCGGGAGAAGTCTTCATCCAAGAGGGCAGAAGTCCTCAAAGAAGCCTGGAGAAGTCTTCATCCAAGCGGCAAGAAGTGGTCCTCCAGACGGGCAGAAGTCTTCATCCAGACGGCATCTTCTATCCTCATTCTTCCGACGCGGAGCGGCTCCATCTGCAAGACATCCGGCTTGGAGCATCCTCTTCTTTTGACGGCTACTGAAGAATGAAGGTTCCTTTAAGGGACGTCATCCAAGATGGCGTCCTTTGAATTCCGATTGGCTGATACAATGCTATCAGCCAATCGGAATTAAAGTTGAAAAAATTCTATTGGCTGATGCAATCAGCCAATAGGATTAAGCTTCAATCCTATAGGCTGATCCAATCAGCCAATAGGATTGAGCTCACATTCTGTTGGCTGTTCCAATCCTATTCTTCAGTAGCCATCGAAAGAAGAGGATGCTCTGCGCCGGATGTCTTGAAGATGGAGCCGCTACGCGTCGGAAGGATGAAGATAGAAGATGCCGTCTGGATGAAGACTTCTGCCCCTCTGGAGAACCACTTCTTGCCGCTTGGATGAAGACTTCTCCCAGCTTTGTTGAGGATGGATGACTGATCTTCAAAAACTGTAAGTGGATCTTCAGGGGTTAGAATTCTATCAGCCAATCGGAATTAAAGTTGAAAAAATCCTATTGACTGATGAAATTGGCCAGTAGGTTTGAGCTTCAATCCTATTGGCTGTTCCAATCAGCCAATAGAATGCAAGCTCAATCCTATTGGCTGATTGACGGCCAAAAAAGTGTGTGGTACAGATAGATAATCCATTTATTACCCATTCTCCAGTTTTTCATAGCCAACACTGTTATATTAATACACTTTTTACCTCTGTGATTACCTTGTATCTAAGCATCTTCTGACAGCCCCCCTGATCACACGACATTTTATTTATTATCTATTGACTTTCATTTTAGCCAATTAGTGCAGTGTCTGCCACAAGCCACCGGCGTGATCACAATGTTATCTATATAGTTGACATGAACTAGCTCTACCCTGTTGTGAAAATCAAATAAAAAAGCATGTGATAAGAGGCGGCCTTTAAATTATCATATGAGTCTTCCTAGGTTTAGCTTTCAACTAAGAATACCAAGAGAACAAAGCAAAATTGGTGAAAAAAGTAAAGTTGTTTAAAATAACATGCCCTGGGGGCATGTCCTAGCAGCTGCCATAGCCAGACACACAACTCAGGAGCTCCAGGCCTTATAACGGTTATATACAGTATACTCATCCTCCACCCTAAAATTTATTTACAGTGGAACTAGCTTTGTGAAGTGGAACCGGGCCTACTGATACCTATTTTATGCAGATTGTACCTACGGAGCCAGTATTCAAGATATGTATATATGATCAGCCAAGCTTATTGAACTTGAATCTGATTGGCTGATTTAATCAGCCAATCAGATTTTTCCTACCTTAATTCCGATTGGCTGATAGAATCCTATCAGCCAATCGGAATTTGAGGGACGCCATCTTGGATGACGTCACTTAAAGGAACCTTCATTCGTCGGGTAGTCGTCGTTGAAGAAGGATGTTCCGCGCCGGAGGTCTTGAAGATGGAGCCGCTCCTCGTCGGATGGATGAAGATAGAAGATGCCACTTGGATGAAGATGTCTGCCGGTCTGGATGTCCTCTTCTGCCCGGATAGGATGAAGACTTCTGCCGCTCCGGATGTCTTCTTTTGGTCCATCGGTGCTCGGCTGGGTGAAGAGTTGAAGACGACTCAAGGTAGGGAGATCTTCAGGGGGGTAGTGTTAGGTTTATTTAAGGGGGGTTTGGGTTAGAGTAGGGGTATGTGGGTGGTGGGTTGTAATGTTGGGGGGTGGTATGTGTGTTTTTTTTACAGGCAAAAGAGCTGCTTTCTTTGGGGCATGCCCAGCAAAAAGCCATTTTAAGGGCTGGTAAGGTAATAGAGCTGTTAACTTTTTTAATTTAGATTAGGGTAGGGAATTTTTTTTATTTTGGGGGGCTTTGTTATTTTATTAGGGGGCTTAGAGTAGGTGTAATTAGCTTAAAGTTCTTGTAATCTTTTTTTATTTTTTGTAATTTAGTTTAGTTTATTTAATTGTATGTAATTGTAGTTAATTTATTTAATTAATTTATTGATAGTGTAGTGTTAGGTTTAATTGTATCTTAGGTTAGGATTTATTTTACAGGTAATTTTGTAATTATTTTAACTAGGTAGCTATTAAATAGTTAATAACTATTTAATAGCTATTGTACCTAGTTAAAATAAATACAAAGTTGCCTGTAAAATAAATATAAATCCTAAAATAGCTACAATATAATTATTCGTCATATTGTAGCTATATTAGGGTTTATTTTACAGGTAAGTATTTAGCTTTAAATAGGAATACTTTATTTAATAAGAGTTAATTTATTTCGTTAGAATACAATTATATTTAACTTAGGGGGGTGTTAGGGTTAGACTTAGCTTTAGGGGTTAATACATTTATTATAGTAGCGGCGAGGTCCGGTCGGCAGATTAGGGGTTAATACTTGAAGTTAGGTCGCGGCGATGTTAGGGAGGGCAGATTAGGGGTTAATACTATTTATTATAGGGTTTGCGAGGCGGGAGTGCGGCGGTTTAGGGGTTAATACATTTATTAGAGTGGCTGCGGGGTCCGGTTGGCAGATTAGGGGTTAATAAGTGTAGGTAAGGTAGCGGCGATGTTGGGGGGGGCAGATTAGGGGTTAATAAATATTTTGTAGGTGTCGGCGATGTTAGGGGCAGCAGATTAGGGGTACATAGGTATACTGTAGGTTGCGGTGGTGTCCGGAGCGGCAGATTAGGGGTTAATAGTGTAATGCAGGGGTCAGTGATAGTGGGGGTGGCAGATTAGGGGTTAATAAGTTTAAGGTTAGGGGTGTTTAGACTCGGGGTTCATGTTAGGTGCAGACTTAGAAAGTGTTTCCCCATTGGAAACAATGGGGCTGCGTTAGGAGCTGAACGCTGCTTTTTTGCAGGTGTTAGGTTTTTTTTCAGCTCAAACTGCCCCATTGTTTCCTATGGGGGAATCGTGCACGAGCATGTTTTTCCAGCTAGCCGCTACTGTAAGCAACGCTGGTATTGAGAGTTGAAGTGGCGGTAAATATACCTGTACGCTCCCTTTTTGGAGCCTAACGCAGCCCTTCAGAGAACTCTAAATACCAGCGTTGTTTAGAAGCAGCGCTAGAAAAAAAAGACGTGTAGCTAATGCACCCCTTTGGCCGCAAAACTCTAAATCTAGGTGATTCTCATTTATCCTGGTTCAAATCAGGCTTTAGATCTAGGGAGGTCTGGGGTAAGGTATTTTACTTAATTATGATATCTTTTATCTTTTGAGCAGGGGTTTTGAATTGGAAGCTGGAGGAGTTGTTGCCTGCTGGGGGGTGGGGGAGAACAGGAAGGGGTCACGTGTCTAGACCTTCCAAAGGACTGTACATTAACTTTTTCCCCCTAGCTCAAATTCTTTATCATAGTACATCTCTATACTCTACAATCATTCACCCAATATACCCAATATATACCCAATATACCAAATATTTTATTAATCTGATACTTTGCACCTACACACACAAGAATACAAATATGTGTTACCTCTCATAAACAAGAGCTTGATATGGCTTACAAAGTACCATTGTAAAGTTTCATTCCAATAGGCAGCAATCCACACTCCAGAGGTACCCGTTTTAAGCTATCCTATAATCTAAAAAGAGGTATCAAATTATTGTTTTTACACTCCAAGATATGCATTGTCAATAGAGATATGTTGTCTTTAGTTTTGTCAAATAGGTCATTTTGTTTTTTGTTTTTTTAGTGGAGCTAACGTGTTGTCTGTTTGACATTGTCGTTTTGAACATTTCATATTTTCATTCTAAAAGTATGACAAGGTATAATGTATGTTGTTATTATATGAAGTACCTCAATAAAAAGCTTTGATTTAAAAAAAAATAATAATAAATAAAAATAACATGCCCTATTTGAAACATGAAAGTGTTTTTTGGACTTGACTGTCCCTTTAACACCTTTTATTGCCTTTATTTTTTCTCCCTTCCACCTTTATCGGCAATTCTTCAACTGCCGCATGCAACAATGTTATTTGTAGATCATCCTCTTCCCGTCTGTTCAATATAAACTTATCATTGAGACATAGAGAACCATTTATCAAGCTCCGTACGGAGCTGGTGGGCCTGTGTTTCTGGTGAGTCTTCAGACGCGCCAGAAACAGCAGTTAGGAAGCAGCGGTCTAAAGATCGCTGCTCCATAACCCTGTCCGTCTGCTCTGAGCACGCGGACAGAAATCGCCACAATTCAACCCGATCCAGTACGACCGGGTTTATTGACACCCCCCTGCTGGCAGCCAATTGCTCGCAAGTCTGCAGGGGGCGGCGTTGCACCAGCCGCTCTTGTGAGCGGCTGGTGCAATGCTGAATACGGAGAGCGTATTGCTCTCCGCATTCAGCGAGGTCTTGCGGACCTGATCCGCACTGTCGGATCAGGTCCGCAAGACCTTTGATACATAGGCCTCATAGGGGCCGATTTATGTATGTCCGCCACACATCAATAAATGCCGGCAGCATACCCTGTCAGCATTTATCATTGTACTGATTTCTTTGGGGCAATGCCCGCAAAAGGCCCTTTTAAGGGCTATTGGTAGTTTAGTTTAGACTAGGGTTTTTTTTTATTTTGGGGGGGCTTTTTTATTTTGATAGGGCTATTAGATTAGGTGTAATTATTTAAATATTTGATCATTTATTTATTTTTTTTATTTGTTATTTTTATTAAAGATTTTAACAATAACAATTTTCACTGGTCATCAATGTTACAAAGCTGTCACATGCAATTCAACAATATTTTGTAGGTAGTGTCTTTTGTATCAGCTGTCCTCACTTACCCCCTCCCATCCTGGGCAAACTTGAGTCTGATACCCATGTCTAGGTCCTTGTCATGGGCCTTTCTTGGGAGCTGGGTAGATTGGGTAATCTTCTGTTTCACCAAGTCGAAAATTGTGAGACCAGGAGGGGGGGTAGCATTTTAACTAATAAACCAGGGGGTGAAAGTTCAACTGTTGGTTCTGCAAACATTTGAATTCACTAAATTACTTTAAACTTTTGTTTAAACATTGTTTGTCTCTGCAAGGTAAGTTAAAGCCTGGTGCATCTCCTAGTCTACGTAAAGTATGTAAATGTGGTGTCGAGTCTTTGGTCTAATTAGTCGCATCTGGTGGTATCTAGGGGTTTATAGCTTATTGTCTCTAGTACGGGGAAAGTGTGGGATTGATCTTACTGTTTATGTGTTGGTAATGTTGTGTAAGGAGTCTTGCCAAATGAACTTAGCGTTTAGAAAAGTGTCCATCTTATTGCGGCAGAGATAGCCATATTGCTCTAGCGAAAACTGCTCTTCCACTTCCTCTAGCCACATCTGTTTAGAAATATACATAGGTTTTTTCCAGTGGCGAGCTATTAATTTCCTAGCACTATTGAGGCCTATCTGTAGTATTAGGAGTCTAAGACGGCAAGTTAATTTAGGTAGGTCGTTCAACAGGGCTATGTCTGGACTCAGTGTGAGATCTGGGGAGATACTCTGTCTAAAATGTGATTCCACTGAGTTCCAAAGTGGACAAATTCTAGGGCATTGCCACCATATATGTAATAGACTGCCGCGTCTACCACAGCCCCTCCAGCATGTGTCTGGTGTATTTGGGTATATACTATTTAGCCGTGATGGGGTTAGGTACCAGCGGAGAAGGATTTTAAAATTGAGTTCTAATATTACTGCTGATGTCGAGGATTTCTTAACTGAGCTAAAGATATTGACCCACCTATCATGGTCTATGTGGGTTGTCAAATCCGAGTTCCATTTGGTGGTGAAGGGAGGCAGTGTGTCAGCATTGTTTTTGAGAAGAAGCTTACGGGATAGAGAGAGTGTACCCCTCGGTATAAGGCCCCTATGACATAATTGTTCAAATGTTGTGAGCTTTCTTAGGAGGTCGGTTTTGAATGGAGAGGTATGTATGAAGTGGTGTAGTTGTGCGTATTTTAGCCAATGTGTAAATCTACCATCTGCTAAGTCAATTAGTTTATCCCTTTCCAAGAGTTTGCCTGCTTCAATGAAATTGAATAGTGGGATGGTGTAATCCCATTCAGTTAGTCTTTGGTAACCTTTATCTAACCCGCCTACCATCTCTACATTTAGCACAATGGGGAATAGGGGGGATCTGCTGGTGGAGATGTGTGGTTTAGTGGCAACTATGTGGTCCCAAGTCTTAAACAGGTGTCTATGTATATTTAGCTGTCGACATTGTGGTGGTCTGAGTTCGTTAGGTACCCAGCATAGGGCATGTACCAGTGGTGTTTTGAGTATGTGTAAGTCTAATGTGACCCAAGCCTTACTTTCTTGTTTTTTGTGCCAGTCCATGATCCTTTGGAGTGTCACTGCCTGATAATATTCTTCAATTTTGGGAAGGCCTAACCCGCCCTCTGTGGTTGGTCTGTACATTGTGTCTCTATTAATTCTCGGCTTACATTTCCCCCAGACAAACGAATTGATGCTATTTTGCAGTCGAGTCATGTACCACCGGGGGAGATGTATCGGTAGTGTCTGTAAGATGTAAGTGATTCTAGGGAGAGTGGTCATTTTCACGGCTTGTATGCGTCCCCACCAGGATAACGGCTTGTTGGTCCATGTCTTAAGATCTCTTTGTGTGCTGGTGAGCAGTGTGATATAGTTTCTGTCGAATAGTGTCACTTGGTTAGGGGAGAGGTGGATTCCTAGGTACTTGATTGTGTCGGTTTTCAACTTTAGTGGGCATAATGTAGATAGGGACTGAAATTGAGCATCTGTAAGCGTGATGTTCAGAATTTCTGATTTTTGTTAATTTACAAGAAAGTTAGAGTAGTGTCCGAATCTGTCAAGCTCAGCTAGTATTTCTGGTATAGTCGTGTTGGGGTAGGAAACTGAGAATAGGAGGTCATCTGCATAGGCTGCTATTTTGTAGTCTTGCTGTCCAAATGTTATACCCTTGATGTTTAGGTTCCTGCGAACATGTGAGGTTAAAACCTCTATCATTAAGATGAATAGGATTGGGGACAGAGGGCATCCTTGTCGTGTGCCATTACGGATGGGGAGTGTGTCTGAAAGGGTGCCATTTACTTTGACTTTTGCATTTGGGTGAGAATATAAGCTATAAATTCTATTGATAATTTTTGGGCCGAATCCTATATTTTTTAGAGTTTCTAATAAAAATTGCCAATTCGTTCGGTCAAATGCTTTTTCTGCATCTATAGCCATCAGCACCGATTCAATGTTACTGTGTTTAGCATGCTCTATGAGGGTCAGGGCTCTAAGGGTGTTATCTCTAGCTTCTCGTCCGGGGACAAAGCCCACCTGGTCTGTATGTATGATGTCTTGGAGTACCAGGTTCAATCGGTTAGCTATTATTTTTCCTAAGATCTTGATGTCTGTGTTGAGTAAGGATATGGGTCGGTAACTACCTGGGTTGTCCTGTGGCTTGTCTGGTTTCAAGATTACTGAAATGTAGGCCGCTAGAGAGTCAGCAGAAAGTTGTGTGCCTTCATCTATTGAGTTAAAAAGTTTAAGAAGGTGTGGGGCTAAGATTGAGCAATAGGTTTTATAATATTGGTTGGGGAGTCCGTCAGGTCCTGGGCTTTTGCCTGTGGGGAGTTCCTTAACGGCTCTCAGGATCTCTGTTAAAGTGATAGGTTCTTCTAAGCTTGTCGTTTGTGTCTGAGTAAGTTTATTTAGAGCTGCCGAGTCTATGTATGCTATCATGTCTTGTGTATGAGCTGGGGAAACGTCTGTGGGTAAGTTATACAATTGCTGGTAGAAGTCTTGGAAGTGGGCGGCTATGTCTTTACTATCTAGGATTGGATTCCCTTGTTTGGTTATGAGTTTGTGGATGTGTGTGAGGGCTTGCTGGTCTTTTAAAGTGTTAGCAAGAAGTTTGCCTGGTCTGTGTCCTTCATAGAAATACTTTTTTTTAAGCGATAATGCTTTTCTCTGGGCCTCCGAGTATAGTAAGGTGTTTAGTTCTTTTCTGATTGAGGTCAGTGCTAGTAGCGTAGGTCGGTCCGAAGGGGAGTGTTTATGCTGACTCTCCAATGTATGTAGTTTACTGGTCAGTGTGTTAAGGAGTGTATCGTATTGTTTTTTGATATATGCTTTTTGTTTGATACACTCCCCACGAAATACCGCTTTGTGAGCCTCCCATACACTGCGTGGTTGTGTCTCTGGAATAGCATTGTGACTAAAGTATTCGGTTAAGGTAGCTGTGAGTTTTTGAGTTGTGGGAGGGTGGTGCAGCAGGTAGGTGTCTAACCTCCACATGAAAGGGTGTATTGGGGAGTCAGGCCATTGCATTGTCATGGATATCATCGAGTGATCTGACCATGGTGTTGGTGTAATATCAGTGTCTGCTAGCAAGGAGAGGCTGGATTGATCCAGGTATAAGTAATCAATCCTGGAATACATGGACCAGGGGTGTGAGTAGAAGGAGTAACTTCTTTGTGTCGGGTGTTGTATTCTCCATGTATCAACCAGTCTTAGATGTTTAATGCAGTTATACGTCGAATTGGGAGGGCGTGGAGATTTATTTGGGTTGGATGATGTGGTATCTAGTGCGGGGTCAATGGCTATATTCATATCCCCTCCCATTATTACTATACCTTTTCTAGAATCCCCTAACATTGAGGTGAGTTTTTTGTAAAATCTACTTTTATTCGTGTTAGGAGCGTAAACATTGATCAGGGTGATTGGTCTATTGTATATAAGTCCTATTAAAATAAGTGTTCGGCCTTCTTTATCAGTTATAGTACGGATCAGTTGAAAGGGTAGGGAGTTGTGTATGAGAATCCCCACTCCATTTTTCTTTTTTTCGTGGGAGTTAAAAAAACCCAGGGGGAAGTGTCTATTAGAGAACCTAGGTTCTTCTGCTCGGGGGAAGTGCGTTTCTTGAACAAATACTATGGAGCACTTTTGTTTGGTGAACCAGTTCAAAGCAACTGATCTTTTAGTGGGCGAGTTCAGGCCCTTGGTGTTTTGTGTAATTACTTTTATTTGTCTAGAGGTCATGTTTGTGTCATGTGGTGGATGTAGCTAAAATGTTAAATGGAAAGGTCTTACCAATGGCTGTTAGTCTATGCTGGAAGCGTAGTGGAATGATGCATTGTTTTGTGGGGGGCTGCGAGAGCCACCTAGGTAGAGTAACGTTGTCGCCTATAGGAGATGCACACCAGTGGGTTATATGATGCCTTGCAGAGATGCTATAATAACAAAAGAGAGAACATTGAAATACATAATAAAACATTTCAATAACAGCAGAGAAGGGAGCGAGGAAAGGAAAAGAGACAAAACAAGAGGAGGGGAAAGAAAAAAGAGGGGGGAAAACAGGTACAATCAAGCAACAATAACTTAGGCTATACACAGGATCAGGACCTCGATCCTTTAGTCCTGATAATAAACAATCGAGGGGAAGCAGTTACACCGCTATTCTCATGTCCCCTCTCAGGGCTAGGGTAGAGTTCTTGTATAGAGGGAGTTCCGGATGTTTTAGTGGGAAACTCTGATAGTCCATCTCAGAGTAATAGGGTCTTGTCGAGGCCAATGGAGGTAAACCATCAAGGTGGGTCTGTAGTAGGGGTCAGTGATTTGTGGGGAGATATGTTAATCATTTTACGTTTTCTTATCACTGTAGTCCATTTTTGTCTCTGCAGTTTTGCGGGTGGAGGATTTGTAGTTAGATCGTTGTCTTCCAGTTCATCTGGTTGTGGTATTATTCTTGGTAGTGGGATGTGAAGTTGCGAACAGAAGGGATGTAAATCTTCTATATCTTTATAGACAAATTCTTTATTATCTTTGGTCACTCTAATTGCAAAAGGGAATCCCCAACGGTAGGGAATGTTGTGTTCTTGTAGGTGGGCAGTGAGGAATTTGACATTTCTTCTTCTGGTAAGAGTAAGCGGACTGAGATCCGCAAAGATTTGTATGTTGTCGCCATCTTTGTTTATTGGTGCTTTCTTTCTGGCAGCTGTTAGTAGCTTTTCCTTGTCCTTGTAGTTGTGGCAACGGATTATGATGTCTCTTGGTGGTGCTTTTAGTGAGGGCTTAGGTTTTAATGCCCTGTGTGCTCTGTCTAGGGGTATGTCAGCTGTCTCATCACCCTCCAAAAGAAAAGCAAAGAGATCCTGTAGATATTGTGGGAGAGCGGCAGCTTGAATGTTTTCAGAGATACCTCTTATTCTTAGGTTTTGGCGCCTACCGCGATTGTCTAGGTCTTCTATTTGCATCTGCATTTGTTTCATTTCCTCTGTTTGGATTTGTAGCTGCATAGTGTATAAATTTATAGGTTCAGATATTTCTTCTGCGTGTTCTTCTAATTGAAGCACTCTGTTCCCTAATTCTGTAACATCTTTTCTGACCTCTGCAAGGCCTTCCTTAATAAGATGGCTAACCTGACTCATGAAAGCTGCAAAGTCCTTTTTTGTTGGTAGGGATTGCAGGTCAGCCTTAGTTAAAGGGATATTAGGGTCAGAATGTATTGTGTCTATGTCGTCTTCTTGTGTATTGTCACTTGAGCAAGGAGAGACAGGTGATATTAAAGTGCTAGGTTCCACAGCTTTGAAGTATGTGTTCAATTTTGTAGATGATACTGCTGCTGTTTTGTTTGCCTTGTCTCCTTTAGTTAGGCGTTTGGATGTCATTGTGGTAGTTACTGCGCACTCTGGGCCAATGCGTATATTATTTGATGAGCTGCTTGTATTGTAGGCTTTGTAGATACAGTTTTTTAACGTCTGTCCGAAGGATGGGTATGTGTTTTCTGTAATTTGGCCTCCGTAGTGGCGCAATATATAAGAAAGGGTTTAGGGTTGGTTAAGGCCCCATTATTGCTATGTTTTCTTTTATGTCCTGAGATACTCACAGCCCTACGCTTCGTTGTATGGATGTTGCGGTCCAGCAGGAGACTAATCTCTGGTCATCTGTTCCAAAGGGACCTTTGTCTTGGTCTCTCTGCTTATATGGGTAAGGGAGATACTGTGGCCACGTGGGCATCCGTTAACGCGGCATCTATGAGCCGTTGTCTGTAAGAGAGCGCTGCACCGTGTGTTCTATAGTGTTAAGACGGGGATTTACTTTTCTCCGGTGCAGTCGCAGTGTCTGTACGTGTCCCACAGCTCTTACCCTTTGTGTTGCTGGAGCGAGTTACTTCGCAGGTCTAAGATGGCGCTTCACTGCGCTGCTATTCCCATCTCTAGGCAGCTTTCACTCTGTAGGTTGTGAGGCGTGGGTTTCTTGGCGGGCAGATCTTTATTCCGTTGGCATTACTGCGTATTTGTGTAATGGATCTGTCGCTTTTGAGTCTGGAATCTCCTGTTAATAAGCCCTTTGAGGGAGTACTGCACGGAGCATCACATAAATACGGCCATGCTGGTGGTTGGCTCGGCTCCGCCTCCCTTGATCATTTATTTTTTATTTTGTGTAATTTAGTGTTCATTATTTTTTGTAATTTAGTTAATTGTATTTAATTAATGTAATTCATTTAATTTTAGTGTAAGGTTAGTGTAAAACAGATTAGGTTTTATTTTACAGGTAAATTTGTATTTATTTTAACTAGGTAGTTAGTAAATAGTTAATAACTATTTACTAACTATTCTACCTAGTTAAAATAAATACAAACTTAGCTGTGAAATAAAAATAAAACCTAAGATAGATACAATGTAACTATTAGTTATATTGTAGCTAGCTTAGGGTTTATTTTATAGGTAAGTATTTAGTTTTAAAAGTTAATTATTTACTTATTAATTGTAATTTTTATTTAGATTTATTTAAATTATGTTAAAGTTAGTGGGTGTTAGGGTTAGGGTTAGACTTAGGGTTAGGTTTAGGGCTTAATAACTTTAGTATAGTGGCAGTGATTTTGGGGCAGCAGATTAGGGGTTAATAATAGTAATGTAGGTTGCAGCGATGTTAGGGACAGCAGATTAGGGGTTAATAATATTTAACTAGTGTTTGCGATGCGGGAGTACGGCGGTTTAGGGGTTAATATGTTTATTATAGTGGCAGCGATGTTGGGAGCGGCAGATTACGGGTTAATAATTTTATTTTAGTGTTTGTGAGGGCCTCGGTTTAGGGGTTAATAGGTAGTTTATGGGCGTTAGTGTACTTTTTAGCACTTTATTTATGAGTTTTATGGTACAGCTTTGTAACATAAAAGCCATAACTACTGACTTTCAGTTTACGGTACGGATCTTGACGGTATAGGGTGTACCGCTCACTATTTGGCCGGACAGGCAAACTCGTAATACCAGTGCTGGGGAAGTCCCATTGAAAAAAGATTTTTTGAAAGCTGTGGTAGTTACATTGCGTGACAGACAAAAAAGTGTGGGGTACAGATATACCTGCAAGACTCGTAATACCAGCGGTAATGAAACAGCAGCGTTATGAAGCTTTTTCACTCATAACGCAAAACTCATAATCTAGCCAATAGATAATCCCTTTATTACCAATTCTCCAGTTTTGCATAGCCAACACTGTTATATTAAAGGGACACTGTACCCAAAAAAATTATTTTGTGATTCAGATTGAGCATGAAATTTTAAGCAACTTTCTAATTTACTCCTATTATCAAATTTTCTTCATTCTCTTGGTATCTTTATTTGAAATGCAAGAATGTAAGTTTAGATGCCGGCCCATTTTTGGTGAACAACCTGGGTTGTCCTTGGTGATTGGTGGATAAATTCATCCACCAATAAAAAAGTGCTGTCCAGAGTACTGAAACCAAAAAAAAGCTTAGATGCCTTCTTTTTCAAATAATGATAGCAAGAGAACGAAGAAAAAGTGATAATAGGAGTAAATTAGAAAGTTGCTTAAAATTGCATGCTCTTTCTGAGTTACAAAAGAAAAAATTTGGGTTCGGTGTCCCTTTAACCCCTTAATGACCGGACCATTTTTCAATTTTCTTACCCTTAATGACAATGGCTATTTTTACATTTCTGCTGTGTTTGTGTTTAGCTGTAATTTTCCTCTTACTCATTTACTGTACCCACACATATTATATACCGTTTTTCTCGCCATTAAATGGACTTTCTAAAGATACCATTATTTTCATCATGTCTTATAATTTACTACAAAAAAAATAATAAAATATGAGGAAAAAATGGAAAAAAACACACTTTTTCTAACTTTGACCCCCAAAATCTGTTACACATCTACAATCACCAAAAAACACCCATGCTAAATAGTTTCTAAATTTTGTCCTGAGTTTAGAAATACCCAGGGGGCTACTTATCAAGCCGTCTAATTTTCTGGCTTCGCCGGCCCAATACGTCCGCCTAAGCTCGCCTACCTTCGCCGCCGCGGACCTTGAATACGTTCGCCTAAGTTATCAAATAAAGCTGTCAAAAAGCCGCGGGGCGATGAGCAGCGGACTGTGACAGTTATCACTCATCCGATCTCGCTGCCCTTCGGCTTTTTCCCAGCTTTATTGCTAGCCTGTCACTAAGCACTCACACTAAACTACACTGTTCTACCCCCTATACCGGCGCCCCCGGAGGCCCCCGCAACTAAATAAAGTTACTAACCCCTAAACCGCCGCTCCTAGACCCCGCCGCAAGTCTTATAAATGTATTAACCCCTAAACCGCCGCTCCTAGACCCCGCCGCAAGTCTTATAAATGTATTAACCCCTAAACCGCCGCTCCTAGACCCCGCCGCAAGTCTTATAAATGTATTAACCCCTAAACCGCCGCTCCTAGACCCCGCCGCAAGTCTTATAAATGTATTAACCCCTAAACCGCCGCTCCTAGACCCCGCCGCAAGTCTTATAAATGTATTAACCCCTAAACCGCCGCTCCCGGACACCGCTGCCACCTACATTATACCTAGTAACCCCTATCCTGCCCCCCTATACCGTCGCCCTCTATTATAAAATTATTAACCCCTATCCTGCTGATCCCGCACCTCTCCGCAACTAAATAAATAGTTTAACCCCTAAACCGCCGCTCCATGAACCCGCCGCAACCTATAATAAATTTATTAACCCCTATCCTGCCCCCCACTACGCCGCCGCCACTGTAATAAAATGATTAACCCCTAAACCTAAGTCTAACCCTAACCATAACGCCCCCCTAACTTAAATATTAATTAAATAAATCTAAATAAATTAACTCTTATTAACTAAATGAATCCTATTTAAAACTAAATACTTACCTTTAAAATAAACCCTAATATAGCTACAATATAAATAATAATTATATTCTAGCTATCTTAGTATTTATTTTTATTTTACAGGTACCTTTCAATTTATTTTAACCATGTACAATAACTATTATATAGTTATTAACTATTTAATAGCTTACCTAGCTAAAATAAAGAGAAATGTACCTGTGAAATAAATCCTAACCTAAGTTACAATTACACCTAACACTACACTATACTTTAATAAATTATTCCTATTTAAAAATAAATACCTGTAAAATAAACCCTAAGATAGCTACAATGTAATTAATAATTATATTATAGCTATCTTAGGATTTATATTTATTTTACAGGTAACTTTGTATTTATTTTAGCTAGTTAGAATAGTTATTAAATAGTTATTAACTATTTAATAACTACCTAGCTAAAAGAAATACAAAATTACCTGTAAAATAAATCCTAACTTAAGTTACAATTAAACCTAACACTACACTATCATTACATTAATTAAATAAATTAACTACAAATAACTACAATGAAATACAATTACATAAACTAACTAAAGTACAAAAAATAAAAAAAGCTAAGTTACAAAAAATAAAAAATTAAGTTACAAACATGTTAAAAATATTACAACAATTTTAAGCTACTTACACCTAATCTAAGCCCCCTAATAAAATAACAAACCCCCCCAAAATAAAAAAAATCCCTACCCTATTCTAAATTACATAAATTTCAAAGCTCTTTTACCTTACCAGCCCTTAAAAGGGCCATTTGTGGGGGCATGCCCCAAAAAGTTCAGCTCTTTTGCCTGTAAAATAAAAATACAACCCCCCCCCAACATTAAAACCCACCACCCACATACCCCTAATCTAACCCAAACCCCCCTTACAAAAACCTAACACTAATCCCCTGAAGATCATCCTACCTTGAGTCGTCTTCACTCAGCCGAGCCACCGATGGAACTGAAGAGGACATCCGGAGCGGAAGAAGTTAATCCTCCAAGCGGCGCTGAAGAAATCTTCCATCCGATGAAGTCATCATCCAGGCGGCGCTGAAGAAGTCTTCGATCCGGCCGATGTCATCTTCAAAGAGGCGCTGAAGAGGTCTTCTATCCGGGCGAAGTCATCTTCCAAGCCGGGTCTTCAATCTTCCTTCCGCCGACGCGGAACCACCTTCTTCACCGACGGACTACGACGAATGACGGCTCCTTTAAGGGACGTCATCCAAGATGGCGTCCCCTCAATTCCGATTGGCTGATAGGATTCTATCAGCCAATCGGAATTAAGGTAGGAAAATCTGATTGGCTGATGGAATCAGCCAATCAGATTGAGCTCGCATTCTATTGGCTGTTCCGATCAGCCAATAGAATTCGAGCTCAATCTGATTGGCTGATTGGATCAGCCAATCGGATTGAACTTGAATCTGATTGGCTGATTCCATCAGCCAATCAGATTTTCCTACCTTAATTCCGATTGGCTGATAGAATCCTATCAGCCAATCGGAATTGAGGGGACGCCATCTTGGATGACGTCCCTTAAAGGAGCCGTCATTCGTCGTAGTCCGTCGGTGAAGAAGGTGGTTCCGCGTCGGCGGAAGGAAGATTGAAGACCCGGCTTGGAAGATGACTTCGCCCGGATAGAAGACCTCTTCAGCGCCTCTTTGAAGATGACATCGGCCGGATCGAAGACTTCTTCAGCGCCGCCTGGATGATGACTTCATCGGATGGAAGATTTCTTCAGCGCCGCTTGGAGGATTAACTTCTTCCGCTCCGAATGTCCTCTTCAGTTCCATCGGTGGCTCGGCTGAGTGAAGACGACTCAAGGTAGGATGATCTTCAGGGGATTAGTGTTAGGTTTTTGTAAGGGGGGTTTGGGTTAGATTAGGGGTATGTGGGTGGTGGGTTTTAATGTTGGGGGGGGTTGTATTTTTATTTTACAGGCAAAAGAGCTGAACTTTTTGGGGCATGCCCCCACAAATGGCCCTTTTAAGGGCTGGTAAGGTAAAAGAGCTTTGAAATTTATGTAATTTAGAATAGGGTAGGGATTTTTTTTTATTTTGGGGGGGTTTGTTATTTTATTAGGGGGCTTAGATTAGGTGTAAGTAGCTTAAAATTGTTGTAATATTTTTAACATGTTTGTAACTTAATTTTTTATTTTTTGTAACTTAGCTTTTTTTATTTTTTGTACTTTAGTTAGTTTATGTAATTGTATTTCATTGTAGTTCTTTGTAGGTAGTTTATTTAGTTAATTTAATGATAGTGTAGTATTAGGTTTAATTGTAACTTAAGTTAGGATTTATTTTACAGGTAATTTTGTATTTCTTTTAGCTAGGTAGTTATTAAATAGTTAATAACTATTTAATAACTATTCTAACTAGCTAAAATAAATACAAAGTTACCTGTAAAATAAATATAAATCCTAAGATAGCTATAATATAATTATTAATTACATTGTAGCTATCTTAGGGTTTATTTTACAGGTAAGTATTTATTTTTAAATAGGAATAATTTATTAAAGTATAGTGTAGTGTTAGGTGTAATTGTAACTTAGGTTAGGATTTATTTCACAGGTACATTTCTCTTTATTTTAGCTAGGTAAGCTATTAAATAGTTAATAACTATTTAATAGCTATTGTACATGGTTAAAATAAATTGAAAGGTACCTGTAAAATAAAAATAAATCCTAAGATAGCTAGAATATAATTATTATTTATATTGTAGCTATATTAGGGTTTATTTTAAAGGTAAGTATTTAGTTTTAAATAGGATTCATTTAGTTAATAAGAGTTAATTTATTTAGATTTATTTAATTAATATTTAAGTTAGGGGGCGTTAGGGTTAGGGTTAGGTTTAGGGGTTAATCATTTTATTACAGTGGCGGCGGCATAGTGGGGGGCAGGATAGGGGTTAATAAATTTATTATAGGTTGCGACGGTGTAGGGGGGGCAGATTAGGGGTTAATAAATGTATTATAGGTGGCGACGGTGTAGGGGGGGGCAGGATAGGGGTTAATACATTTAATATAGGTTGCGGCGGGTTCAGGGAGCGGCGGTTTAGGGGTTAATACATTTATTATAGTTGCGGTGGGCTCCGGGAGCGGCGGTTTAGGGGTTAATATGTATAGAGTAGCTTGCGGTGGGCTCCGGGAGCGGCGGTTTAGGGGGTAATAACTTTATTTAGTTGCGGCGGTGTAGGGGGGGTCAGATTAGTGGTGTTTAGACTCGGGGTACATGTTAGGGTGTTAGGTGTAGACAGCTCCCATAGAAATCAATGGGATGTCTGTCAGCAGCGAACTTGTACTTTCGCTATGGTCAGACTCCCATTGATTCCTATGGGATCCGCCGCCTCCAGGCTGGCGCTTTGAAAACCAGGTACGCTGGGCCGTAAAAGTGCCGAGCGTACCTGCTAGTTTTTTGATAGCTAGCAAAAGTAGTGAGAATGTGCCGCACTTGTGTGCGGAACATCTGGAGTGACGTAAGAATCGATCTGTGTCGGACTGAGTCCGGCGGATCGAAGCTGACGTCACAAAATTCTACTTTTGCCGGTCTCGAGCCTTTGATAACTAAGGCGTATCAGCCTCGCCACAAATACGCTGCGGAATACGCAGCGTATTTGAGGTTGACGGCTTGATAACTACCCCCCCCAATGTTTACATGTTCTTAGCTTTTTTTGCAAGTTATAGGGCCATAAATACAAGTAGCACTTCGCTATTTCCAAACCACTTTTTTTCAAAATTAGTGCTAGTTACATTGGAACCCTGATATCTGTCAGGAATACCTGAATATCCCTTGACATGTATATATTTTTTGTTAGAAGACAACCCAAAGTATTGATCTAGGCACATTTTGGTATATTTTATGCCACCATTTCACCGCCAAATGCGAGCAAATAAAAAAAAAACTTTACATTTTTCACAATTTTAGGTTTCTCACTGAAATTATTTACAAACAGCTTGTGCTATTATGGCACAAATTGTTGTAAAAGCTTCTTTGGGATCCCCTTTGTTCAGAAATAGCAGACTTATATGGCTTTGGCACTGATTTTTGGTAATTAGAAGGCCGCTAAATGCTGCTGCGCACCACACGTAAATTATGCCCAGCAGTGAAGGGGTTAATTAGGTAGGTTGTAGGGAGCTTGCAGGGTTAATTTTAGCTTTAGGGTAGAGATCAGCCTCCCACCTGACACATCCCACCCCCTGATCCCTCCCAAACAGCTCTCTTCCCTCCCCCACCCCACAAATGTCCCCGCCATCTTAAGTACTGGCAGAAAGTCTGCCAGTACTAAATAAAAGGAGTTTTTTGTTTTTTTTATAAAAAAAATAAAATATTTTAGCTGTGATGGACTCCTGCCTTAGCCCCAACCTCCATGATCCCCCCCCCCAGCTCTCTAACCCTCTCCCCTATCTAATTGCGGCCATCTTGGGTACTGGCAGCTGTCTGCCAGTACCCAATTTGCCCCAAAAACAAGTGTTTTTTGTTCTTTTCCTTTTTTTATTTTTTCTGTAGTGTAGCAGCCCCCCACAATACCCCTATCCCCCTCCCCCTCCCAGATCCTTTTATATTTTTTTTTAAAAAATATTTTCCCCCCCCTCTTCCCTCTTCATTGGTGTCAGTGTCAGTGCCAGCTAATGCGCGATCGCGCACGCTCCCGGCACCCGGCGTGCACATTGCACTTCTAGGAACCGGATGCCGGGTAGCGATGGGCCGCCCACCCGCCTCCCTGTTACGCTCCCACCCACCAACGAACCGGCACCATCGCTACCGGTGCAGAGAGGGCCACAGAGTCATTAACTGTTAGTTAATGCATGACGTACCTGGTACGTCAGTTGTCATTAAGGGGTTAATACACTTTTTACCTCTATGATTACCTTGTATCTAAGCATCTTCTGACAGCCCCCCTGATCACACAACATTTTATTTATTATCTATTGACTTACATTTTAGCCAATTAGTGCAGTGTCTGCCACAAGCCACCGGCGTGATCACAATGTTATCTATATAGTTGACATGAACTAGCTCTACCCTGTTGTGAAAAGCAAATAAAAAAGCATGTGATAAGAGGCGGCCTTTAAATTATCATATGCGTCTTCCTAGGTTTAGCTTTCAACTAAGAATACCAAGAGAACAAAGCAAAATTGGTGATAAAAATAAAGTTGTTTAAAATAACATGCCCTATTTCAAACATGAAAGTGTTTTTTGGACTTGACTGTTCCTTTAACACCTTTTATTGCCTTTATTTTTTCTCTATTCCACCTTTATGGGCAATTCTTAAACTGCCGCATGCAACAATGTTATTTGTAGATCATCCTCTTCCCATCTGTTCAATGTAAACTTATCATTGAGATATAAAGGACCATTTATCAAGCTCCGTATGGAGCTGGTGGGCCTGTGTTTCTGGTGAGTCTTCAGACGCTCCAGAAATAGCAGTTATGAAGCAGCGGTCTAAAGATCGCTGCTCCATAACCCTGTCCGCCTGCTCTGAGCACGCGGACAGAAATCGCCACAATTCAACCCGATTGAGTACGATCAGGTTTATTGACATCCCCCTGCTGGCAGCCGATTGGTCGCGAGTCTGTAGGGGGCGGTGTTGCACCAGCCGCTCTTGTGAGCTGCTGGTGCAATGCTGAATAAAGAGAGCGTATTGCTCTCCGCATTCAGCGAGGTCTTGCGGACCTGATCCACACTGTCTAATCAGGTCCGCAAGACCTTTGATACATTGGCCTCATAGGGGTCAATTTATGTATGTCCGCCACACATCAATAAATGCCCTGTCGGCATTTATCATTGCACAAGCAGTTCTTGTGAACTGCTTGTACAATGCCGCCCCCTGCAGATTTGGCCAATCGGCCGCTAGCAGGGGGTGTCAATCAACAGGATCTTACACGATCGGGCAGATTGCAGACCGCGGCTTCAGAGGAGGTGTATGAGTTAAGAGGCAGCGGTCTTAAGACCCCTGGTTCTTAACTCCTGTTTCCGGTGAGCCTGAAGGCTCGCGCGGAAACAGAGGCATTGGGGCCGATACGGACTTTGTTAAATCGGCCCCGTAGGCAGCTGTACTCCACATCCCAGTATAATAAAACAGGATAGTAGAACATCTACCAGCATGCAATAGTTGAAGTTGCCCAATCACAGCTCAGGTCACCCCTTAAGTTATGTTCTCCCTCTATTCTTCTAATGTTACTCAAGATACAAAGTTTTATAAAAAGTCTGCCAATGTTGGTCATTGCTGATTTTTAAAAAATAATATATATTTCTTAGGAAGTGAATAGGCTAAGACTTTATCAAAGCTAGTAAAAAAATGCTCTGAAAACTTCTAAATGGTTTTCAGATTACTAGAGCAAATCAAATATAACTTGATTTCCTTTCAATATTTTCATGCCAATTTGAATGCATCTTAAACCTTTCGAAATCAGAGGACTGCACTGCATTGCTATGCAAATTGTTGCTACATTTGGTGGCAGACAAGAGGTTAAAAAAACATGTAAGTTACTAAACATTGTTTTGCTATAAACTAAAGAGGTTTTATTAAGAGAAACAGTTTGGTTTTTAACAGTTCGATAATAGATGCATTTGTGGGGTTGAAAAAAAGTAATTTTAACATATAAAACTGAGACGCACTAGCTGCATTCTACTCTAAATAAGATACCTGTGGTGAGAATGTGTTGTTTTATAAATCTACTAAATGTGCTGAATTTCGTTGTATATTTTATACTTACAATGCTTTTTTAATGCAGGAAATAGTGAAATGACAATTTTAAACTGTTCTCTATTAGTGTAAACTAATGCTTATTAAATATTAGTATTATTATTAATAATAATAATATTATGCATGTATCTAAAACTGGTAGCTTGCTCAAAATGGAGCGATCAGAGAAAATAGTAGTAAAAATATAAAACTTGAGAGTATTACGTCATTTAGTGACTAAATATGATGACGGAGATCTTTAATATGATGTCAACAAAACATGAGCATATGTTTCGTTACAAATGCACATTCATTAACAAAACATGAATATTTATATTTATGTTTTATAAAACGAATATCCGACCTAATGCAGCACGAAATTTAAAGAAAACAAATTAATCACGATAAATTCATCTGTATTCATTTGTTTCCTTTAAATAGTTAAAATAGTTAAAATACCACGCTAATCACATCCTTTTCTTCACAGAGCCCTGTCTGCGCAAATCGGAGGCTTAGTGCGGCGGTCACCAAGGGAGTGCGCTCAAGAAGAACTTTTTCACCTGTAGCAAAGGAACATTTACATTTGTGGAATATTTACATTAGTTTTCATTAAAGGGATATGAAACCCAAATTTTGTCTTTCATGACAATCAATTTTTCTTAATTTTCTTGGTATCTTTATTTGAAAAAGCAGGAATATAAGGTTAGCAGTTGGGCCCTTTTTTGGTTTAGCACCTGGGTAGTGCTTGCTGATTGGTGGTTAAATGATCCTGCTCCTAAGCTTACATTCCTGCTTTTTCAAATAAAGACACCAGGAGAGCAAAGGAAAATTTATAATAGGAGTAAATTAGAAAGTTGCTTAAAATTGCATGCTCTATCTGAATCATGAAAGAAAAAAAATTAGGTTTCATATCCCTTTAACAAAAACTAATGTAAACATTCCACAAATGGTTGGTATTCCTTCTGTTTAAAGAGAAACAAGTACCGAATAGCACTGGCAAAGAATATTCAAAATACGAAGATTTTTGAATATTCGTTACTAAAGATTTAGCCAAACCGAATTTCTCGCCCGTGCATATCTTTAATGTCAACTATGTTTTAGCTAAATTCTACAACAAATGGACATTCATGACTGAATTAATGTCTGATTTCTGTATTAACAATTGGCTAGATTACTAGTCTTGCGTTATGAGTAAAAAGCAGCGTTAAGGCTCATACTACCGCTGGTATTACGAGTCTTGCAGATTTAGGGGCACCGCACACTTTTTTGGCCTTACCGCAAATCAACTTACGCAAATTGCGTATAGTCTTTTTTCTATGGGACTTCCATAGCGCCGGTATTACGAGCTTGTCCTGGGAGGCCAAAAAGTGAGCGGTACACCCTATCCCGTCAAGATTCATACCGCATTTTAAAGTCAGTAGTTATGATTTTTACACTACAATGCTGTAGCATAAAACTCATAACTAAAGTGCTAAAAAGCACACTAACACCCATAAACTACCTATTAACCCCTAAACCGAGGAACTCCCGCATCACAAATACTAAAATTAAATTATTAACCCCTAATCTGTCGCTCCGGACATTGCCGCCACTATAATAAACATATTAACCCCTAAATTGCCGCACTCCCACCTCGCAAACATTAGTTAAATATTATTAACCCCTAATCTGCCGCCCCCAACATCGCCGCCACTATATTAAATTTATTAACCCTAAATCTAAGTCTAACCCTAACACCCCCTAACTTAAATATAATTAAAATAAATATAAATAAAAATTACTATCATTACCTAAATAATTCCTATTTAAAACTAAATACTTACCTATAAAATAAACCCTAAGCTAGCTACAGCATAACTAATAGTTACATTGTAGCTAGCTTAGGGTTTATTTTTATTTTACAAGCAAGTTTGTATTTATTTTAACTAGGTAGAATAGTTACTAAATAGTTATTAACTATTTAATAACTACCTAGCTAAAAAAAAATACAAATTGACCTGTAAAATAAAACCTAACCTGTCTTACACTAACACCTAACCTAACCCTACAATTAAATAAATTCCCTAAATTAAATACAATGAACTAAATTCAAAACAATTAGCTAAATTAAAAAAAAAAATAAACACTAAATTACAGAAAATAAAAAACAAATTACAAGATCTTTAAACTAAAAATACACCTAATCTAATAGCCCTATCAAAAAAAAGCCCACCCAAAATAAAAAAAAAACCTAGCCTGAACCAAAACTACCAATAGCCCTTAAAAGGGCCTTTTGTGGGGCATTGCCCCAAAGAAATCAGCTCTTTTACCTGTAAAAAAAAAGTACAAACAACCCCCCCAACAGTAAAACCCCCACCCATACAACCAACCCCCCAAATAAAACCCTAACTTAAAAAAACTAAGCTCCCCATTGCCCTGAAAAGGGCATTTGGATGGGCATTGCCCTTAAGAGAGCATTTAGCTCTATTGCGGCCCAAAGCCCTAACCTAAAAATAAAACCCACCCAATACACCCTTTAAAAATCCTAACACTAACCCCTGAAGATCCACTTACCGGGAGAAGTCTTCATCCAAGCGGCAAGATGTCCTCAATGAAGCCAGCAGAAGTGGTCCTCCAGATGGGCAGAAGTGGTCCTCCAGACGGGCAGAAATATTTACCCAGACGGCATCTTCTATATTCATCCTTCCGACGCGGAGCGGCTCCATCTTCAAGACATCCAGCGCAGAGCATACTCTTCAATCGACGGCTTCTTCTGGAATGAATGTTTCTTTAAGTGATGTATGGAGCACACTTTTGCTTTACGCTCACTTCTTGCCTTTTAACGCCAGGTTTGTAAAAACCTGTAATACCAGCACTGTAGGAAAGTGAGCGGTGACAATAACGCACCCCTCATAACGTAAAATTTGTAATCTAGCCGAATGAAAATCAACAGTTTATTATGGTTATGGAAATTGAAAAATACTCTGCCCCTCCAACTTAAAACTTCACCAGCTGCCACTGCCTTCTTGTGGTTAGGCATAATGCTATCCCACTTTGTGGATGTGTGATACCATACGTATCCCAGTAGCTCAGTAACAATTGCCCTCCTTCTGAGCCTCATTTTACTGTAGGAAGCTGGTAATAATATTGAACATTATAAGTGCCATATACAGGTGTATTTTGAGATAATGATCTTATCTTTCAGCACTAGTAGTAGGACTGTGATCTTTTGAGACAAAATTGGCTAGATAAGAGTTATCTTCATTTATAGGGTTCCATTTATCAAAAAGCAGAGGTTGCTTTGGAAGCCCTTGCAATGGCTGCTGCTTCTTATGGGAGCCTTTTCTGCTCATCAAATGATAAATGGGAGCCACAATCGGAAATCTGTAGACTTGTCATTATATGTATCTGGAGTCTCTAACAGATGTTTATTGAACCCATTACCTTATGGTAACTGGTGTTAATGTGATATAATTCTTGGAATGTATATATTGACAGGTGGTCCACTAGACCCGGACAAGTGAGAAATTGCTGTTCAAAAGTTAAAAAAAAGAAGTGTTTTTTTTCTTATTTTTTCATTGAGTTGGGCTAGTAATTATTGTCTCGGGACAAGTACATTTTCCATCCTGACAAATAAACCATAGTGATATTTTTCAACATCTGCAAATAGTGTTTGATTAAAGTTTCTATTTCCTTCAGTATCTGATATAGAAGTATGATATAAGATAAAGGATTTATCTTCAGAAATCCCCATATGGTAAATTTTGTAGAAAAATAATTAGATAAACTGTTGTAAAGGATTGTGAGTAACCACATAGTTCAGACTGTTTTCTTGCAGGCACAGGTTCAGTAATTCTAGATCTTCATATAATAACCCTGCTTGCTCATGTGCTGAGGAATGTAATCATTGCAAACTGTTCTTTTCTTTACTGCTTTATACTTCTTGGTGACAGACTGCTAGGATGTGAAATGAAGTTCAATGTTAACAATGTATGAAAAGATTAGATGGTGAGTGAATTATGAATGGGGGCTATAACGGGTTGAGTATTAGATCTGTTAAATACCTTCAGATATTAACTTTTTTTTAAAAAAAATGTCTGCAAACATTACTTCTAAGCACCTTGGGTTAGGGTTAGGGTTCTGTATTATTGCAGATGAAGCTTTAGTATTCTCAAAAAATTTTGAGACCCATAGTAAATGGCAATGCTGGTTTTTCACTAAACCTCATTGAGGTCTAGGTTTGACAGCCCAAAGTTACTGCATCTGAGGGGATATCTAGTGATCTTGATTTTGGTTAAATAATTGGGGCTGCAGTGAAAGGGACATTAAATACTAAATACATTTCCTTTACCTAATTATGGCTGCAGCCATTTTGGAACCTAGGTTTCCCTCCAGGTACCTGAAGGAGAGCTGTAGCACATGTGCAGACATGTGTCAGCAGTGAAAGCTAGATTTCAACATGGTAGCACCATGACTAGAGGAAGGCAGGGAATCACCTCTGCACTAGACATAGAAAATTAATTTAGTTTTTAATGTCCCTTGAAGCCCTTCATAACAGAATATCTGAGATGGCACTTGTTATCACAGCACTTTAATATTTGCTAAGATAATATCTGCCAATGTTTAAAGGTAAGATCTGAGAATTCTGTATTGCACCTATATACTCATTGTGGTGAGATCCCACTACACAAGTATGTGAGATTCTGAAAGGGGAGGTTCAGGAGGCAGATAAACTCTGTAGAGTTTATTTTAACCTCTGTGTATGAGGGTTCCAGCAACACTTAGGCAGATGCTTCTTAGATGGAGTTTGAGGAGTGGACTTACAGCATGCTCACTAGGTCTCTGTGGATATATTTACTTGGACTGGTGTGTAGAGCGTGTGGCTCCCTGTGTAGCACCAGATCTGAGCAAGTTGGGGTAATTGAGCTCTCTACTGTTGAAGTTGACCCTTCACTAGTAGCATATGGAAATCATGTCCTGAACTACTTGTCATCAAAGACAGAGACCTCCTAGCTCTGTTGAGGCTTGGTGAAACAGCTAACTGGAAGTGTTTTGCAGGCAGCTTTCCCAGGATGGCTTGCTTTATAAGGAACTGTTGGAAATGACTGTAAGAATAGGATATTTTTATGATTCATAATGTAAGTTTATCCTATACTCTTGTGTGTATAGCCATTTTTAAAAATCCTGGCACTCTTCATATTTCCATATTTATATTGTAAGTTAGATAGTCTCTTAGTTCTACTAGAAATTACTTTATTATAATAAAAATTGCAACACTTAAGGCTAGATTTCAATTGGCTATTTAGCCCGTTGGTTAGTGCACGTAATACAAGTTGAAAGTAAATGGTTTGTTTTCAGGTATTTGAGTGGAAATGGCTGCAAAGTATATACTGTATACGTATATATGTATGTGTATATGCATATGTGTATACATACATATAAACACATAAATACACACACACACACACACATATATATATATATATATATATATATATATATATACACACACACATATACAGACATGTATATATTTATATGAATCATTTTTATTAGATAGCATATAGGAATGTAACTGTTTATTTTAATGTATTTATGTTGTGTTTGGTGCAACTTTATTTTAACTCTAATCTTTTACACGAGGTCTTCAGTCAGGCTAAGCAGACGAGCGCAAAATGTGATTGCACTCCCGCATTCGCATTTACTTTTAACTTGTAATCTGAGAGCTAGCTAGTACGTGTGCGATATTTCTATATTGTGCGCTTGCTAATGTTAGAATGCCACTTGTAATCTAGCCCTTAATTTACAATAAACGGTATGCTGATCATGAAGGATTTACCTTATTTTTAGTTTACTATTAATTGTGGCAACATATATAATGTAGGAAGCTCATATATGAATTTAAAAGAAGCTCGGATAAATGTTTTTAATTTTCTAATGACTCACAAAGCGCAGTACATGAAGATCTGTGGTTTGTTTAGGTTAAAGTATTACTGACTACTGTTGCTACACAGATGTTTCGCTGCTACACTACAATGATAATAGGCATTTATAAACGCATCTTTACTAGCAGAAAAAAACTTTATCTGCCTTTCCTAGAAGATGTTTCTCTTTAACTTAGAGTTCACTAACCTCTCTATGGTAAGATCAGTTATTAAGATTTTATTAGGAATTATACGTTTCTTGACTTGCTACTCTAACATCTTCTCAAAACTTCTCACTTGCTCATTATTTTAGATTAACTTGTTCACCTTAATATGATCTTAGGAAAAATAGTATTCCCTAAGCTATAATTCATTTTAAATCAATATATCCCTTTTGTCTTATGTCTTAAATATGAAATGTCCCAATCTGAACCATGTGTTTTCTTATGCTTCAATGCTTAATGGTGGAAAATATAATTTATGCTTACCTAATAAATTAATTTCTTTCATGGTGGTAAGTCCACAATCCATTACTCATGGGAAATACTCTTCCCTACTACTAGGAGGAGGCAAAGATTTCCAAGTCCCAATAGCTCTATGAAACCCCTCCCACCTAACAGGTTCCTTAGTCTAACGTATAGAGCCAAGCAAAATGAGGTAGGAAAATAAATAAGAGCAAAAAAATAAAAGGAAAAGGGATAAAAAGATGTGCATAAGAAAAAAAAATCACACAAAAACAGCAAAACACAGGGTGATGTCTTGTGGACTCGCCAACATGAAAGAAATTAATTTTTCAGGTAAGCATAAATTATGTTTTCTTTCATAAAGGTGGTGAGAGCCCACATTCCATTACCCCTGGGAACTAATACCCAAGCTGTGGAGTCCACGAGTAATGAGACACAAAGAGTGGGATTTAAAAAAACATATTTTTCCACTTAAAAACTAAATCCACAAGAACCCAAAAGTGGCATGTTTTGTAAATGCACTTAAAATGTAATCAACAGGCAAAAATAAATGAAGCTGAGACAACCGCCTAAAGGACTTTCCTACCAAAGGCTGCCTCAGAAGAAGTAAAAACATAAAAATGGTTGAATTTAGTAAAGGTATGCAAAGAAGACTAAGTAGCAGCTTTGCAAATTTGGTCAACTGATGCCTCATTCTTGAAAGCCCAAGAAGTGTCAACAGATCTGGTAGAATAAGCAGTAATCCGTTTTAATGGAGGCTGACCTGCCTCCAATTAAGTCTTATGAATCAAAAGTTTAAACCAAGAGGCAAAAGAAACAAAAACATTTTTTTTGTCGCCCACAACATCACAGCTTTGGTGCACACATTGGCTCCTCCTCTGGGAGTCTTTAGCGAGACACTGGGAGAGCAGAGCTGAGAGCGGCTTCTAGTCAGTGGCAGCTGTCTGAATACTGAGATCACGGTCACACAGTGTACCAAGGAGTCTTACTCTAACCATGTTCTGGACTGGTATATCAGTATCTCAGACCACAAGGCAAGTAAAAAAAAGTAAAAATAAATAAATAATCAATTCCACCTGGGGGGAAAATAGGATCTTACTGAGCTGGCACTCAGCCAGACAGGCGTTGAGCTGGTCTGATGCCCTTGTTGATTGATGACCCTCCGTGACACTCTTGTTTTTGGTGGGGCTAGTATTGCCTGAACGCGTGCTGTACAACAACATTGATTTTATTTTTGACACGCTGAGCAACTTGCTCATGTGATGTTAGATCAGCTTGTGGGGGTTTGCTGATAATGTTAGAGACGTGTGCTGCCCTATCACATGTCACAGATGCCATTGTCGCAGGTTTCTGATGTCTCATGAACCTCATATTGTGGCTATCTGAGGTTATAAAGACAGCAGGGTTGTGTTAGGATAAAGCGCATAGAAAAAAAAATCTGCTGCCTTTTAACCCTTTGACTGTTTGAAAGAGCTGTATCATATTGAGCAGTGTCTGTGATTTCTGTAGAAATACAAAAGCACTCTAATCTCATATAAAGTGCCTTCTGCAACACTAGAACACATCAGAAACCTTACAGTCATATGTTGCAATACATTATTTTTATTTAATTATTTTGTTTTCTCTGCCCTCCCTAACTATATACCTCCCACACTTGTTATTGGGATTTACAGCTGTGTGTGGAGTGTGTGTTTATATGAGGGTATGTATGTGAGAGTGTATGTATGTGTGTGTTTTATGTGAGTGCATGCATGTGTGTGTGTTTGCATTTGTGTATGTGTGTGTGTGTGTTTGTGTGTATATGTGTGTGTGTGGGAGTGTATGTGTGTGTGTTTTTATGTGAGTGTATGTGTGTGTGTATGTGTGAATGTGTGTGTGTGTTTGCATGTGTTATTGTGTGTATGTGTTTGCTTGTGTGTTTATGTGTGTGTGTGTGTTTTTGTATATGTGTATGTGTGTTCGTGTGTGTTTGTGTGTGTGTATGCGTGTGTGTTTGCATGTGTGTGTTTGTGTGTTTGCATGTGTGTGTGTGTTTGTGTGTTTGCATGTGTGTGTATGCGTGTGTTTGCATGCGTGTGTTTGCATGTGTGTGTATGCGTGTTTGCATGTGTGTTTGTGTGTTCTCTTTAATTGTATGCTGATCCGTTTGTTTTTGTAAGAAAGAGCAACAACCATAAAATTATATTCCCACTTTATGACTATAATTGGATAGTCTCTATTCAATTTTTTTCACAGGAAATGGGGAATTGTAAACAAAGATTGTCACTTTTAAACTCTCATGACATTAAACTCTTCAGATTTACCATACAACACATGCCATTTTAAACAACTTTCCAGTTTACTTCTAATATTAATTTTGTTTTCTTTTCTTCATATCCTTTATTGAAGATTAGGCTTTGTAGCAGCAATGCTTTGTTGAAAGCTAGCGGAACACATTCAGTAAGCCAATGACAAGAGACATACAGTATATGTGCAGCCACCAATCACAGCTAGTTCCTAGCGGTGTATTGTTGCTCCTGAGCCAACCTAGGTATTTTTTTCAACAAAGGGAACAAAGCAAATATGATAACAGAAAACATTTGGAAAGTTGTATAAAACTGCATGTTGTACGTAATCAAAAACATTTGATGTTGGCTTTATTGTCTCATTAAACTAGAAATATTGATAGGTTTTCATTTTTGTTGTTGTTAATTGGTTTATATTTGTTGTCATTGTTTTTTTGTATGTTTGTGCTGGCTTTGTTATTAGGCAAAGGAGGCTGTTATTTTTGTAAAGTTTTATTCAAAAATGTATCTGACTGTTTGAAGGGAATTACTCTCAAATTTTATTCCCATAAATATGCATACTAAAGAAATACAAAACAATTTTTTTATGTACTTTCATTAGTTTGCCTGTGTTTTCTGTCATGCAAGTCTAACATTTTTTGGGTTTTTTTAACTGCCCCAGAGATGATTGAGTGCATATTGTAGCATCCAGAATCCAAACCCTACAACATTCTACACAGGGGTTGTTTTACATTTAACTGTAAATTATCACACAGTTTACTGCAAAATTAATGGGATATAAAACTGTCTGATTAACTGTTGTAATAAAAAACACTAAGCAGTGGGTTATACTTAAAGGGATACTGAACCCTAAATTTTGTTCTTTCACGATTCAGATAGAGGATGCAATTTTAAGCAACTTTCTAATTTACACCTATTGTCAATTATTCTTCATTCTCTTGGTATCCTTATTTGAAAAAGCAGGAATGTAAGCTTACCCTGCCCATTCTTGATTCAGAACCTGGGTAGCACTTGATGATTGGTGGCTACATTTAGCCACCAATCAGCAACCCTTGTATGTAAGTGGTAGTCAAAAGTAAAATGCAATTATTTAATTTCAATTTTGAATAGAAGCATTTTTGCAGTACATTTTCCAGTGTTTCTAGTAAAAGCTGTTTCAGTGATAGCGTTCACGGTGTGCATATTAGACATGTACAATTAGATTTGGGAATTTTTTCCATGCTGGTTGCATTCATCAGAAAATTATAAATAAGCCACCTCTTTAACAAAAAATAAATAAATAAGTGTATGCAACAAAAAAAATAAAGCTGATTTGTTTGTGCTCAAAATTAAAACTTGTCAAAATGTAATTTGCATGATTCAGATAAAGCATGTCATTTTAAGACACTTTTAAATTAACTGTCAAATGTGCTTCATTCTCTTGGTATCCATTTTTGAAAATGAATACGCACATATCCTACATTTCATCTAGCTGTCAGTAGTGCAGTGTTGTTCCTTCAGCAAAGGATAACAAGATAATGAAGCAAATTTGATACTAGAAGTAAATTGTTTGTTTCTAAGTTGTTTAAAATTGTATGTTCTATCCAAATCATGAAAGAAAATGTTTTCCTGTCCCTTTAAGTATTATATAGGGAGTTACATTTTAAATTTGACTGTTTAACAATGCAATGCAGGGGTAACATAGTCCCAGCCATTCATATATAGGTTTAAAGGTTTATTAAAGATACAGGGGCCAATTTATCAAAGGTCTTGCGGACCTGATCCGATAGTGCTGATCAGGTCCGCAAGACCTCGCTGAATGCGGAGAGCAATACGCTCTCCGTATTCAGCATTGCACCAGCAGCTCGCAAGAGCTGCTGGTGCAACGCCGCCCCCTGCAGACTCGCGGCCAATGGGCCGCCAGCAGGGAGGTGTCAATCAACCCGATCGTACTCGATCGGGTTGAATTCCGGCGATTCCTGTCTGCCTGCTCAGAGCAGGCGGACAGGGTTATGGAGCAGCAGTCTTTAAACCGCTGCTTCATAACTGCTGTTTCTGACTCGCCAGAAACACGGAAGTATTAGAGACTCCTTCTCTGCCTTGTATGTGCGATTTAATTTGCATGAGGAGCAGAGAGAGCGAGACAGTCAGTGACAGACAGTGGCAGAAGTGCAGATAGTCTGCAGACTGTGGTGTAGTAATTTAAAGTAAGTGTGACACAGTCACAAATAGTTTTGCTTATTTTTAAATAACATTGTGCTGATTTTCAGACACCTAACCAAGCCCCAAAGTTTTAGGAGAATACTGATGTATACCTACTATAGCTTGCTCCTGTTTGTGTAAAGAGGAAGTGTTCCAGTTAACCTATTCAACAGTGTTAAACTGGGAGCTTCTAAGTAAGTTTTTAAATGGTTTTATACTGGATTTTTAGATCAGTATCTGTGCATTATATTTTTTATAGTAGTTTCTATTTTTTTACTATTTTACATGTTGAAAAAAAGAAAAGAAAAATTAAATGTATAAAAATCTATTTTTTTTGGGGGGGGTGGGGGCCCTTCATGGATTCTTGCACAGCCATATCCTGATGAAAAATAAGATAAGAAGGGTTGCAAGAAAGAGCATACAGTTCAGAAACTCTTCTAGTAGAAGCCAAAAGAAACAAAACTTTCCAAGAAAGAAGATTAATATCCACTTTAGAAAGTTTAGACTCCAGGGAGGAGAAATTGGCTTGATCACATGCTTAATTCATGCCAAAGTCTGAAAACCATGAAACAAAACTGAAGAATCAGAAATCTGCCCTTTCAGATAATTGGCAGATAGACCCTTATCCAAACCATCCTGTAAGAACTGCAAAATACTATCAATTCTAAAAGAATGCCAGAAAAAGCCATGATCTATACACCAAATAATAAAAAGCCTTCAAGACCTTTTGCTAAATCTTTCTAATCACAGGCTTAAGAGCCTGAATTAAAGTTTCAATCACAGAATCTGAGAATGCTCTATGCTTAAGAACTAACTGTTCAATCTCCATGCCATCAAGCTTAGAGATTTGAGATCCAGGTGGAAAAAACGAACCTGGAGACAGAAGGTCTGGTCGAAGCGGAAGAGGCCAAGGAGGACATCTGAACCAGAACTTCCTACCAAATCCTGTGAGGGCAAGCTGGAGCAATAAGTATTGGGAAAAAACAGAGGAGGAAATAGATAAGCAAGCTGCAATAAGCAAAGAGGTCCTAGAGCATCCACAAACCCAACCTGAGGGTCCCCGATTTGATAAGATCTTTCACACCTGGAGAAAAATTTATAGAGCTCCCCTGTAACAGAAGGAGAAGTAATACCTATAGAAGCAGCATTAGGTTGGTCAGAATGCATGAGTCACATAAATAAGCTGGAGGAGACACTTCAGCTTTTTAACAATATACACATTTAACATTAGTAGAAAAGTGTTCAGAGGACCCAGCTTCTAAGGTAGATTTACGGAAAGAATCAGAAGGCTCCATTACTGTATAGCCTAAATAATAGCATAAATTATTATTTCCCCTTAAAAACGCTCTTGAGGAATTTAAAATGTACCCCCTCCAAAAGAAGCTCAATAACACTTAGAGGTCTAAGGCACGCTAAGCCAAATCAAAAATAAAGCAAGCAGACTCCACCCCCGAAGCCTGGATAGCGCTCTGCAGAATAGGAGAACTCACATGAAAATGAAACTTTTCAAAAGGAAATGAGTGCACCAAAAACCAGATGTAAGTGTACTAGAGGCATACATGCGCTAACCTTAACTAGAAAGCTGAAGTGTGGAAAAAAGTGTGCTATCCCAAGGCGCTCTGACCCGAAGGCTGATGCATGGTTAAAAATACTAAACTAAACTCTGCGCGCTATAAGTCTGATGCACACAAAAAAATGAAAGGGGATTAAATAAATATAATGATTCTGTCCCTAGGCTTTACATATATGAAATAAAAAACATAATTTATGGAGGCGGAGCCAGCCGGGATCCTGAATGGCTGCATAATTGCAAAGCTCCGTGCAGCTTTCCCCTCATTGCCACAAATGAAGGAGTAAAACCCTAAGCAGCAGAACCCATCTTACATCGGCAGATGTCTAAACTATTGGAGAGCCTGGAAAACATAACGCGGCACTCGAGGATGCAAAGGCTTGTGAATTAGGGCTTTGCCTACAGTCGCACATACACAAGAGACGGCGCCATCTTGGGCCTAAGCACACGCAGCAGCGCAACCGAACAGACCAGCATGACAGGCAGAGGCACAAGAGACCTGGTACTTTAACCGGAACGCGGTTACAAAACAGGCAAGCACGCCTAACAGCCCGGTAAGACCTTACCTTTTGTACACCAACCTGATTCACAAGCACAAACTACAAACGGGGATATAAGTAATATAGACACGTGGCCAGGCACGAAGCATACCACCTGAGCCTCTGTTTACAAAACTCCTGCCGAAAACATAAAGCAGTGCAGACACATCGCTAAACGGATCACAGGCACAATTGGACATTTCAAAGCGGAAAACACACTTGCTTTATTGACGGCTCACTTCATAGCCCCAAACACCAAACACTACATCTGTAAATAACAAAAGGCGCAAAGCTTACCATTTGGAACTATCCCCACAAGCATACAAGAGACGCATAGATAAACACTTGACCACTCAACTTTACTCTTAGTCAGAATTTCTGGCCTTCTGACGCACTCTTCATAAATGGCTACTAGACGCCCCCCTAAAGGGGAAAAGGCGAGCAAAACAACAATGGTCACTACTACCAAACTGAATTCATATTTTAAAACTATGGACACCACAGCTACCATAACACCAACATCCCCGCATCCAGACAATGACTTACAAGAGGAAGATCCTGATGTTGCCATAAACGACCCTAGCCTTCCCATAACAAAAGCTGACCTAAAATCTCTTCCAACAAAAGAAGACTTTGCAGCCTTTATGAATCAGGTCAGTCAGTTAATAAAAGACAGTCTGACTGAGGTCAAAAGGGACATCACTGATCTAGGCAACAGGGTATTACAATTAGAAGAGCATGCAGAGGAAATTTCAGAACCTATTCAACTACATGGCATGCAACTTCAGCATCAGAATGATGAAATAAGGCAAATGCAAATGCAAATAGAAGATCTGGATAATCGAGGAAGACGCCAAAATTTGCGGATCAGAGGAGTATCCGAAAACATCTCAAACGCAGCGCTTCCACAGTACATTCAAGACCTTTTCAGCTATCTTCTGGACACAAAAGAAGAGACTGACATCTCTATAGATAGGATGCACAGAGCCTTAAAACCGAAACCTTCAAACAAGGCACCCCCTAGGGACATTATTCTCCGATGCCACAACTTTAAAGATAAGGAACAACTACTGGCTGCTGCCAGAAAGAAGTCACCAATTCACAAAAATGGGGATACAATACAAATATTTGCTGACCTAAGCCCTCTGACTTTAGCCAGACGGAGAGAAGTAAAATTCCTCACCACACATTTAAGGGACTGCAATGTACCATACAGATGGGGATTCCCCTTTGCCATCAAAGTATCCAAGGACAACAAAGAATTTATATACAAAGACTTAGAAGATTTGGATTCCTTCTGCTCTCAACTGGACATCCCCCTACCAAAACACATCCCCCAAGCCCTAGGTCACACAGAAGATTCTCCAGACACAGACCACCCCCCTCCAAAATCTCAGCGTCAAAAATGGATCACTGTAAACAGGAAAAGGAAAACTGTATCCCCTACTCCCCACTGCTCAAAGACACCACCAACAGAACCCCCCTGATGGTTTCCAGCAGCATCTTACATCTACAGTTCGACATGCTCTACCACAAACGCTACGGAATCACCTGGATCCTTGACGGCTGATTCTACTGATCCAACAATCATCACACCGAGACATTGGTTCATTTGATTAAAAGACTAAGTATTCAGTATCCGGATTTTCTGCTCTCTGTTACAAATATACTGTTTCTTTATTATGACATACATTAGACTTAAGCCTTAAAAAAAAAAAAAAAAAAAAAAAACCTCCTTCAAGACATTCACTTTACAGTAGCCAACGGGGAAAGATAGTGGCATTTTAGAGCTACTATTACTCCTCCATTTTTTCATTGTTAGGACACGGTATATAACTTTGTCCCTAGATTGGTTTTAATTGTTACTTTACATGCTCTTTCAATTTGATGATTGTTTATTGTTCTATTTTTGTTATCATTGCTCACTGTTTAACCTCTGTCTCTCTAATATGTTCATGCAGATCAGTGAGTATGTACTCTCTCCAGATAGCGGTATCGGCACTCTTCTCTGCTCCCATTGGTACGTACAGTATTACGTGATAACAGGTCTTTACGAAAAAATAAAGCAGCAAGACACGGTAAGAACTACACCTGACTCCTCACCCACTAAACACCAGATCAAAAATAAAAATGACACATAGACCACTAGTAATAGCCTCCCAAAACGCTAAGGGTCTCAATTCACCAACAAAGAGGTCAGTTGCACTCCAATGGTTCACCAACCAGAAAAGCTCAATAGTGTTTGTACAAGAAACACATTTCCCTAAAGCAAACACACCTAAATTCCATAATAAAAACTTCCCACTCAGCTATTTTAATTCTCATGAAAAGAAGAGAAACGGAGTCGGAATCCTCATCCACCGATCACTACCTTTTAAACTCCTTCACTCCATTCCAGACACAGAAGGCAGGATCCTCATCTTAGTTGGCCTCATACATAATAGACCAGTTACTCTTGTGAACGTCTATGCTCCCAACACCCATAAGACTAAATTCTTTAACAAATTAAAAACAATGGTGCAAGAGGCCGGCAGGGGGGTCATAATCCTGGGCGGAGACCTTAACACCACACTAGACCCCACTTTAGACACAACATCTGCCAACACCAAAACATCGCCACGTCCCCCTAATTCAGTATTTAGATGCATCAGACATCTGAGATTGATAGATACCTGGAGAATGCAGCATCCCACACAGCGAAACTTCACTTTCTATTCCTTCCCCTGGGCCATGTATTCCAGAATAGATCACCTTTATTTGGATCAATCACACCTCTCATTATTATTAGACTCAGATATTGTCTCTACAGCTTGGTCAGACCACTCTATGATAACCATAACGCTTGAATGGCCAGACACCCCGATTCACCCGTTCCTTTGGAGACTGGACACGTACCTTCTACATCACCCACCAACAATGAAAAAATTGACGTCCACACTGACGGAATACTTTAACATAAACGCAATTCCAGAGACTCGTCCTCTCTATATTTGGGACGCTCACAAAACGGTATTCCGAGGCGAATGCATTAAGCATAAATCATATCTCAAAAAGCAGTTCAACACACAACTAAACTCTCTAACAACAAAACTACACATGCTAGAAATGCAACACAAAAACACACCCTCTGACATCAGCATTCTACAAACTCTAACGCACACTAGGAATGAACTAAAAACGCTTCTATATTCTGAGGCTCAGAGGAAGGCTTTACAGCTTAGAAAGAAATACCTATATGAAGGGAATCGCTCAGGGAGAATCCTCGCAAACACCCTCAAAGACAGAACTTACCACACACACATCCACGGGTTGCGGACCCCACTCGGAGAGCACATACATGACAGCAAGGCCATTGCTATGCACTTTAAAAACTTCTACCAACAACTATACAACCTAAAGACCAATACTTCCCCAACGCACACTCAAAAAATGATAGAATACATAAACTCAGCCAATCTGAACAAACTTACGCAGACACAAACAAAGGACCTGGAAAGGCCTATAACTTTATCAGAAATATTGAAAGCTATCAAAGACCTCCCCACAGGGAAAAGCCCAGGCCCGGACGGTCTTACTAATCTATATTACAAGACATTCAGGAACATATTAGCCCCACACTTACTGAAACACTTCAACGCTCTAGATGAGAATAACCACCTCAGCGATGACACCTTGACAGCACACATATCGGTGATCCTAAAACCTGACAAATCCCCGGAAGAACCAGCCAACTACAGACCGATCTCACTCCTGAACACTGATATTAAAATACTAGGAAAAATTTTGGCAAATCGTTTAAACTTAGTACTGCACGACATAATACACACGGACCAAGTGGGTTTTGTTCCGGGCCGCTAAGCGAGGGACAACACCCTTAGGGCGCTGACACTTATCGAATACACAAAATATCACAATATCGAGGCAGTGCTTATAGCCATAGACGCAGAAAAAGCGTTCGACCGGACAGATTGGCAATTTCTTAAATTAACACTAAAAAACATAGGATTCGGACCAAAAATAATAAACACCATTTTCAACCTATACACCCACCCTAGTGCAAAAGTAAAAGTAAACGGGATTTTATCAGATAAGCTCCCAATACAAAATGGCACACGCCAGGGATGCCCCCTATCTCCGATCCTCTTCATCCTAATGATGGAAGTGTTCGCTTCACGAATACGCCAGAATCAATGCATCCAGGGGATCTCGATAAACAAGCAGGATTACAAAGTCGCGCTATATGCGGACGATGTATTGTTCACAGTATCATCCCCACTAACAACCATCCCACAGATTCTGACAGAGCTTGAGGAGTTTGGAAAATACACCAACTTTCTTGTTAACAAGCAAAAATCTGAGATTCTAAATATTACGTTACCAAACGCCAAATTTAAATCCCTGGCGACAATCTGCCCGCTTCGGTTAAAAACAGATACCATAAAATACCTAGGGATCCACCTCTCCCCCAACCAGACGACACTATTTGACAGAAACTACAATACACTCTTACTCAACACACAACGTGACCTGAAGACATGGGCAAATAAACCACTATCCTGGTGGGGCAGGATACAAGCCATTAAAATGACCACACTACCTAGAATCCTTTACATTTTACAAACCCTTCCACTCCACCTACCAAGCTGGTACATAAACAGGATTCAGAGAAGCCTTAATACGTTTGTTTGGGGTAAATGCAGACCACGAATCAATAGGAACACGATGTACAGACCAAATAAGGCTGGTGGTTTAGGTCTACCTAGAATAGAGGAGTACTACCAGTCAGTGACACTACAAAGGATATTGGACTGGCATAAAGCGCAAGAACGCAAAGTATGGGTCGCATTAGACTCACACATCCTAAAGGCACCACTAGTACACGCTTTGTGTTGGGTGTCTAAAGACCTTAGACCCCCCCCAGTGCCGGCATCTTGAAATCCATAGGCAGCTTTTTAAGATTTGGGATCACATAGTCGCTACCAAACCGCACATTACCACTTACAGATCACCGCTCTTTCCAATAACTTTAAATATAGAAATGATAGGAGGCCTAGATAAAGGTTTCAAACGACTGACTGAATGGGACTATACGATCCCACTACTCAAATTTACAGAAGCAGGCAAACTATTAGAGAGAGATAAATTGGCTGATCTCGCAGGTGGCAGATTCACCACATGGCTAAAATATGCCCAACTACAACATTACATACATACATCCCCATTTAAGTCGGACCTACTGAGAAAACCCACTGCTTTTGAACAGATGTGTCATAGCGGAATCATACCTAGAGGTACGCTCTCTATATCTCGCAAGCTTCTCATAGACACCCTTACAGACATTCTACCACCCTACACAGCTAAATGGCACCTTGACCTCAAAGACAACTTAGACACCGAAAAATGGAATAAAATCTTCAGCTCCCTCAAGAAATCTTCAACATCCCCCGAGATATTAGAATTAAACTTTAAAGTCCTTCTCCGGTGGTACCTAACCCCATCTAGACTAGCTAGCATCTACCCCAACATGTCCAGCCTATGTTGGCGCGGCTGTGGAAACCATGGCAATTTAATCCACATGTGGTGGCAATGCCCAAAAGTCCGCCCACTGTGGAACGCAGTGGAATCCTATTTTAGACGAAGTACACACACCGACTTTACACTGACCCCTCACATAGCCCTACTAAATGATCTACCTAAAATGACCTGCTGTCTGAAAAGACTAGTGCTACAGATAGGACTCAACAGCGCAAGAAAACTAATAGCGCGCCACTGGAAAAAACCTAGTACCCTGAGCGAAGTTATGTGGGTGGAAGAGGTAGATGAACAATTCTCCTTAGAGACATATGGTTACTTATGCCGTAACAAAACAGACACTATACTGAATGCTAAGCTCCTATGGCAAGAGTACTTGTGAGACTACCTATCCCCCATAACACACACATACAGCATGCTAGCAGACCTAGTCCACCAAACAAATAGTTTTTATAGATATCAAAAATACTTAATCTGAGACCCACTGACCTGCTCTGATGATAAGACCAACATTCGGGGAGGAGGAGAGTGCCGAGCCGCCACAACCATCTAAACCGCCAGTGACTATAAGGGAGAGATACATACCTTTACTAGTTCTACCTAGAGAACAGGGGATACTTGTTATAAGTTATTGAGACTTTGTTATAATTTCCTTTTCTTCTTTTTCTTTTTCTTTTTTGCTGTTTAGATTATGTTACTAGTTTAATTACTTTATTTAGCTGAAGGAAGCTCAACTAATTACAAATAGAACCTCATTACCGATGGTACTCATTGTGTCTTAACAATAAGACACCCCACACACTCAACTGGAAAAGAGAACTATTTATGAGAATATTCTTAATGTTGTATTTGATGATAATAATGTAACAATTCTAGATTGATGCTTCCTGATTTGTACATTACTAATAAAAACAATAAATAAAAAAAAAAAAAAAACATAATTTATTCTTACCTAATAAATTAATTTATTTCATGGTGGTTAGAGTCTACGATCCATTACTCCTGCAAACTACTCTTCCTTACCACTAGAAGGAGGCAAAGATTTCCAAACCCCAAGAACTCTATAAAACCCCTCCCACATCACAGGCACCTCAGTCTAATGTATAGCCAAGCAAAATGAGGTAGGAAAAAAGAATAATAGCCAAAAAAGGAGCAGGGAAAAAAGACTCTCACCACCATGAAACAAATTAATTTCTCAGGTAAGCATAAATGTTTTCTTTCATAGAGGTGGTGAGAGTACACCATCCATTACTCCTGGGAACAAATACACAAGTCCATGAGTAATAATAGAAAAGGGTGAGATCCAAGAAACATCTTTTTTTCAATGAGAAACTAAATCCACAACCCCAAAATAGCCTAAAAAAGGCAATACAAAGTAAACAGGTAAAAACAAATTAACCTAAAAGTCTGCCTGAAGGACATAATACCAAAGGCTGCCTCAGAAGAAGCAAAAACATTAAAATGGTAGAATTAACAAAGCAAGGAAGACCAAATAACTAACTAAAGAAATGGTTTACACAAGAAAAGGCAACTGGACTGAAAAAAAGAACAGAAAGACATCTGGGGCAAGATTACATATGCGGCGCAGGCTTCAGCGTAACTTCTGAAACCCTCGCCGCCTGTAATTTCACCTTGCACATTGGGGTATCACATATATGGCACCGTCAGATGCTAGACTGGCGTAAGTGGGACAAACTGACGATATACAGAAATGTGCGCAAATACACATTTCTGTTGTCGCAAGTAACTTACGCCAGTATTAAGTCCGCGTAAAGTGTCAATAAAGAGTAGTTTTATGCAAATTAGGATAGCGCATGTAAAAACAAAAATGGAATTAAACTAAAAAAGCAACACGTAATTACGCTATTCAAAATCCCTATAGAAACCCCTGCGCAACCGCTATTTTCTTGCGTGTGTTTGGCTTGTTCGTTGAGCTAAAACACACGGTCCAGAAGTGGAGGATTAGAGAGTAGAGAGAGAGGCGCAAACAGAATAAATAGTTAGGTAGGTCGAATTGGTGGATTGAGTAACCTTGTACACTTACACATATTCTGACATATTGCACACATTGTATACATACATATACAAATACACCACACTTTTTTTCTAACACCTCACATATTTTATTTTATGTGATAGGCTGAGTGTTTGGTTGTGATTGTGTGTGACTGAAATGGGAGTGAGTGGGAGTGTGTGTATTGTGATTAGTGTGAGGATGCAGGGAGAGGTAGGGATGAGGGGAGGAGTGGTTAGGGGAGGAGGGGAGAGGAGTGTCAGGGAGAGGAGGATAGGAGAGGACAAGAGGAGCAGTCGGCCCCCGACAGGGAGTAAGTGGAGTGGGGAGAGGGAGAGTCAGAAGGGATAATGGGAGGAGAGATGCCAGAGAGCCCTAGACACCAGGCATATCCAGGAGAGGGACAGAGGCTGTACATGGGGACAGAAGGGGGAGGAGGGAGAAGATAGGGAGGAACCCACACTGCCAGGAACATCACAGGGAGGAAGCCAAGTAGCCATGGAGGATGAGAGGCTGAGATGTCCCATTTTCTCATTTGATGAAAATGTTGCCCTAGTCCAGGCTATCATGGACAACTACAGTGACCTCTTCGGGGAGGAGAGGGGCAAAGGCAGTGCCAAAAAAAGAAGAACTGCATGGATGGTGGTAGAGGATGCCGTCAACAGCGTGACCCCCACAGAGGAGGACTGTAGAAGGCCTGAAAAAGAGGTGGAATGATTGTAAGAGGCAGATCATAGAGAAGATGGGGCAGGAAGCTGTTCACCAAAAGGGAACATGCGGTGGGCCATCCCTGGAAATGGAGTACAACACCTGGCAGGAAATGATACGCAGATCCCTGAGGATCACAGCAGTCAGTGGACTTCCAGCGGCTCGTGACTCAGGGGTTGCAACCACAGCACATCATGCTGGTGAGAACATCCCACACACCTGTATTATATGTAATTGCAATACAACATCCTTTAATATCACACATTCATGTACATAATGAGGAGCATGGTATTTGGAGTACTAACAAAAACATCTATAATTATACTTGACATTGCTGCTACATAACACAATGCATTTGATGATGTGAGGTGGAATAGTGCAATACTAACATGTCTCAGAGTAACACAGGCCACAAGCCACATGTAGAGTTTACATTAAATGGACACTATAGCCATCCGAATACATTTAGCTCAATTAAGCAGGTTCTGTGTTTAGATAAAGCTAAAGTAAATTTTGTGACCATAGTGTCACTTAAAGAACACATTGTCTCATTGTTGACATGTCCACATAACTATTGTATGAAACACATCCCTGTATACTGTTCATATTCAAATCCCTCATAGATCAACTCACAATGCGCACATGCATGTTTTAGAGTTTGACATGTGAATCAGTATAGGCCCTAGCATGTATCAATGTACATTGTATGCCCACATGGACATATATATGACTGTAATAATCCCTAACATACAATTCCCAGAAAAATATATCATCTTCTAGCACGGAGAATGATAAGACTAATGTCTACTTTATATGAAGTAATACCCACTAAATCCAAACGAATAAACAGCAAGAGATAGGCATGTCATATAGATGAAGCTCACACAGTGACCCCAAATAGAGAAATGTCCGGCATCCACTATAGTGGAATAATGAGTTTAAAGAGCTTAAAACTCACCCTTCTGCCGGAGACAAATGACTGTTGTCATGTTTCACCTGGTACTTGCATAGCCTGGAGTTAGCGTGTGAGGATTACCATGTAATCACCTGACTCACATCAAACGCCGTTCTCTCTCAGGTGCTTGTATCCGGGACTGAAGCTTGACGTCAACAGGGGTGTGTACGGGTAGAGGAGCGTCTATTGGCTAGCCAGCCTCTTGCCTTTTATCCAGACGATGCCTTTGTTCAGCTGTATCACGGACTTGGGCAACAGCGGTAATCGAGCGTGGGGACTCAAATAGAGGTATCTGCCAATAAAGGATTCCTTGTAATCCAGTCCAAATAAGCAGCAACAAAAGAAGGTGCAGAAGTCCTCTTGTAAGTTAAAAATTCACAACTTTTATTTCAATCGGATAAAAATCCATAGCACAAAAATTACAGGATAGAAAAAACAAAAAAGTTTGACTAGTTTCGGCTTGTGGCCGTAATCATAAACCTGCTATACCATGAATCTTGGGTAGTTTAAAAAGGGTAGTGCTACTCACTCATTGGTTGATTAACCGGGAGGATTAAAGCCCCCCCATTAACCCCTGACTCTCCAGACTCACTGAACAATTGGAACAACATATCAAGTAAAATATGACTAGATAATCACTTTGAGAACAATATACACAACATAAATTAATATGAATCAATTCACAGGTAAACGGACATGAGTAGTGATTGTACTTATAATATGTTTGTACTTATTCCAAAAATGACCATTTAAAATTTTAAATGATGTTAAAAAATGTCTATATTTTCCATGAGTCACCTAGTGTCAGAAAAGCGTATACAGATAAATAAGTCTACATAGTTATATGCAATAGGATACTCATATTGTTATTTTCAAATGTAGTAAGACTTTACACTAAGGGTCATATATAAGCTAAAAATGGCATATTAAACTAGGGTGGAAGCAGAGAGGGTAGCGGCCAGAGACGGTTCACATACATATGTGTAACCAGAATATGTAAAGGGTATCAGTGTATAAAGAACAAGCAGAAACACGGCACTCAGGAGTAAAGTATGGTACAGGGAGACAAATTTATTGCCAGAGGTTAATCAGGTCAAATTCTGAGTTAAACCCCTCAGGAACCTGGGTCCTGAGTTTAAAAATCCAGAATGCTTCCTGTCTGGCTAGAAGCCTGTCTTTATCGCCTCCCCTCGGGGGTCTCTTGATGGTTTCAATTGCCCTCCATTTAAAGGATCTCACATCCCCTTCGTGCACCTCAATGAAGTGTCTTGACAGAGCGGAACAAATTTTTTTTTATTTTTTACGTAACCCAGATGTTTGCATATCCTGGTTCATATGTCCCTGCTGGTCATACCTAGATATTGGCAATGATGTTTGACACACTCAATGAGGTACACAACATAGGTTGTTGAGCATTTAACACATCCTTTGGTTTTAAATGTTTGATTTGTGACACATGAATAGAACTCCTTCCCCTACATGCCTTACATCTACCCCTTCCACATTTATATGTCCCCTGAACACTAAGCCAAGTAGTTGGTTGTTGTTCGTGTGACAATTGAGTGGGGGACAAAATATTACCAAGGGTCAGGTTTTTTGAATATATACATTTAAACCCCTTTGTGGCCACATCCTTAAGGTCTTTATCACCATATAAAAAAGGAAAATACTTCTTTAATATGAAACATACATCATAGTACTCCAAGGAATACTGTGTAATAAAAATGGTTCTATCATCTCCAGTGTTTTTAGATTTCTGACCAAGAGTATTGTGTCTGCCCATTCCAGTCACTTCCTTAGCCACATACCGCACCATCTCTGGCCGGTACCCTCTGGCAATCAACCTATTGACCATATGGTTACTCTCCTCTGCAAAATCTTTGTCAGTGCTACAAATTCTTCTAGTACATAGTAGTTGTCCTCTAGCAATCCCCTTAAACACATGTTTGGGATGAGAGCTTTTATTATGTAGTAGAGTGTTGCCTGATATGGGCTTTCTATATAGCTTTATAGTAACCTTTCCTGTGTTAGTGTTCCCTTCTAGGGTGATATCCAAAAAATTTATGGTGTGTTTGTTCCACTCAAATGTGAAATTTACTCCATTATCACATCTATTCAAAAAATGAACAAAACTTGCTGCATCAGTTTCATTGGAAGACCACACAATAAGCAAATCATCTATAAAGCGTTTATATAGATAAATATAACCTTTGAAGGGATTACTGTCTGCATAAATAAAGAACCTTTTGAGCCAGCCCATAAAAATGTTCGCATAAGAGGGGGCAAATTTTGCCCCCATGGCTGTGCCCTGTTTCTGCAGGTAGTAAATCCCTTCGAACAAGAAATAGTTGTGTTGCAGTAGGAAGGTAGTGACCCTTAGTACAAATTCTGTTGCTTTACTTTCCATGCCATAATATGACTCCAAAAAGTACTTAATTGCCATAGTTCCCAGATTATGTGGGATGCTCGAATAGAGTGACACAACGTCTATGGTCAACCAGCTGTACTCAGAATTCCATTTCAAATCTTTCATTATTTGCAACACATGCATTGTGTCCTTAATATGGCTATGTAAGGATTCAACAATGGGTTGCAGTAGGGCATCTAACCACTCAGATAGAGGCTCCAAAAGGAAGTCAATGCCTGAGACAATAGGTTGTTCCTTTACATTTATCAGGCTTTTATGGACTTTGGGTAGATGGTGGAACACTGGGGTAATCGGATTATTTACATGTAGATATTTCATAGTATTGGTAACCAGAATACCCCAGTTTACACCATCATCCAATAAATCATAAAGCTCCCTTTGGAATCTCTTTACAGGGTCACAAGTTAAAATAGAATAAGTATTTAAATCCTCTAACTGTCTCTTTGTTTCTGTAATGTAGGTTTACTTATCCAAAAGCACCACACTACCTCCCTTGTCAGAATTTTTTATCACAATAGTCTTGTTGTTCTTAAGAATACTGAATGCTTCTTTTTCTTTTAATGATAGGTTATGTTTGATGGTTTTCTTAGATTGGTGTAGTTGTGTTAGATCTTCAACTACTCGCTTGTGAAATAATTCTATAGCCTTACCTCTGCTATGTATTGGATAAAATTTAGACGCCTCTTTAAATTTGGGAAAACTAGTTGGTGTATGGTCATTGAGAGCGTTTGACTCATGATATAAATCTTCCAGTGTGGTGAGGTCACAGATATCAGAAAAAGAGGGCATAGGCCCCTTTGTAGGTAGTGGCATAGGGTGTACATTATGTATTGCTTGTGTTACTCTATTGTCTCTAGAGAAATGTTTTAGTAGAGTGAGTTTTCTAATGAATCTCTTAAGATCTATTATTGTATGAAATAGATTAAAACTGTTATTAGGACAAAACCCCAAGCCATAATTCAAAACTCTAACTTCAGCCTGAGTAAGTTCATGTGATGACAAGTTTATTACACTGCCTAGAGAGGGTGACTCCCATTCTTGTTCTCCTTTAAGGAGTACCTGTGTTGTCTGTTTAATGGTTTTTTCCCTCCCCCGCTCTCTGAAGACACTTCATTGAGGTACACGAAGGGTATGTGAGATCCTTTAAATGGAGGGCAATTGAAACCATCAAGAGACCCCCGAGGGGAGGTGATAAAGACAGGCTTCTAGCCAGACAGGAAGCATTCTGGATTTTCAAACTCAGGACCCAGGTTCCTGAAGGGTTTAACTCAGAATTTGACCTGATTAACCACTGGCAATAAATTTGTCTCTCTGTACCATACTTTACTCCTGAGTGCCGTGTTTCTGCTTGTTCTTTATACACTGATACAGTTTATACACTGAACAGTCTCTGGCCACTACCCTCTCTGCTTCCACCCTAGTTTAATATGCCATTTGTAGCTTATATATGATCCTTAGTGTAAAGTCTTACTACGTTTGAAAATAACAATATGAGTATCCTATTGCATATAGCTATGTAGCCTTATTAATCTGTATACACTTTTCTGACACTAGGTGACTCAGGGAAAATATAGACATTTTTTAACATCATTTAAAATTTTGAATGGTCATTTTTGGGATAAGTACAAACATATTATAAGTACAATCACTACTCATGTCCGTTTACCTGTGAATGGATTCATATTCATTTATGATGTGTATATTGTTCTCAAAGTGAATATCTAAGACATATTTTACTTGATATATTGTTCCAATTGTTCAGTGAGTCTGGAGAGTCAGGGGTTAATGGAGAGGCTTTAATCCTCCCAGTTAATCAACCAATGAGTGAGTCCCCAAGCTCAATTACCGCTGTTGCCCAAGTCTGTGATACAGCTGATCAAAGGCATCGTCTGGATAAAAGGCAAGAGGCTGGCTAGCAAATAGACGCTCCTCTACCCGTACACACCCCTGTTGACGTCAAGCTTCAGTCCCGGATACAAGCACTGGAGAGAGAACGGCGTTTGATGTGAGTCAGGTGATTACATTGTAATCCTCACACACTAACTCCAGGCTATGCAAGTACCAGGTGAAACATGACAATGGTCATTTGTCTCCAGCAGAAGGGTGAGTTTTAAGCTCTTTAAACTCCTTATTCCGCTATAATGGATGCCGGACATTTTTCTATTTGGGGTCACTGTATGAGCTTCATCTACATGACATGCCTATCCCTTGCTGTTTATTCGTTTGGATTTAGTGGGTATTACTTCATATTAAGTGGACATGAGTCTTATCATTCTCCGTGCTAGCAGATGATATATTTTTCTGGGAATTGTGGTTTTTTTGCTGTTATTCCTTGGTCCCATTTCTGTTATCATCTGCTTTAGATTGGGGGACTATTCACTTAACTATTCAATACTACAGCACACCCTCTTATTTGATATTATCATGGAAATACAGGACACTACACAGTACTACTCTTTAATACCCCTCAATGACTCTGACTTTGATGGACTGGAACTTGAGGACTTTTTGCAAACTGAATCACAGGATGTTAAGTTGGGGGGTTTGTTTTATTCCCTAGAAATAATGAGACTTAAAGAAACACGTCTTAAGTTGGATACGTGGATTATTGGGAAATACCTGGACCTCAACATGATCCCTAGAGGGCTGAGGGTCAAGAAATTCCCTAATTTTGATATTGTTAACAATGATGATTTTGTAAATGAATGGAATAGTATTTTATAGGATTGTTCGCTTAGGCTTATGGGTGTCTTAGCTAGATATAAATCTGAACAATTACAAGTGGTTAGAAATAATGAAATTGCAAACAGAATTGAACAAATATAAAGGGGTCACTGAGTATGGAGATTTTGATAAAATGTTGGCAGAGGTTGTTGAGTCATCAAGAAAAGAGTTAATACAAATTAAACACACAAAATTTCTACGCGACCAGAGAGACTACTAGGAAAATCTGTTTTTTCTCTGGCATAAGCCTAGAAGGTTTAGAAACAGGCGTAATATAAATAAAAATAAAAACAACACTAACAATGATAAAGTTAATAATAACACTGTTAAAGATAATATAACAGAGACCCAGGAACCTGGCAGTACCTCATATAAATGCAAGAAATAAACATAATAAGAAATGTCAGGGTACAGGTAAATGACATATATATATATATATATATATATATATATATATATATGTATGTAAATAGGACAGGGGAATGTGTTTATGTATGAAACCATATTTTTATCAGGTATTATTAAAATGGGATTGCAATTCTGATGTCAGGATTTATCTCAAAAAACCCACATGATTTGAATACACATCTCAAGACTTAAATACAGACAGGACTTTAAAACACAGCATTTGCGGAGGCGGAGCTAGCCAGCAACAAGAGCAGAAGCAGTTTACAGCAGCTCTGCTGAAATATTGTTATTAATCGGCCATAAAGGCGATATTTTCAGCTAAACTTGCCCTAATCCCAGCCTTGGGGCAGCTGTGTGGTGAAGAGGATCACTTTCTACGAAAGTCCGCAAGTTTTGAGGAAGATCGTAGAGGGCCGGTTTAGAGAACCAGGGATAAAGTAGATAAGGCTGCGGTTGCGGCCTACACCGGACCCCAGCTCGAAAGTTGCCACCGGCGGAGCAAAAAAGAAAATCGGATTGGATTAGATCTGGGGGCTTCAGCGGACATACACCTTAGGACTAGGGTAAGAGCCCATTACTTCTATCCCAAATTATTGTCTAAACAAGACACAAAACCCAGAGCTCACAGACCTAAGCTACAGTGGTCTCAAAGCAACCGGAGGTGAAATACAGTTAAGACACATATGGGGAGAGTGCTGGCTTATTCAGGGGACTTACAAATTATAATTATTTCATAAGCTGTGTGGCAAGAAAATACATTAGAGAAGATTGTGGCAGGAAAGTCGCCATTTTTTCTTGGCCTGCACATATAACCTCTGCATCAAAACCCTCATAGGGAGCAAAAGTATCTATAGTGGCAGGGGTGCTTATTTACTAAAACTCTTTATATTACCATTGGAAAGACTGCTAATCAACTAGCCTGTGCAACATTATAAAATACCACTATACAACAGTTTAGAGTTCTTGGGACTTTGAAAATAATTAGAGCTCTGTCTCTCTCCCCCCCCCTTTCCTGCCACCCTCTGTGGTGGTGGGTCATATCCCCAATTCCCTGCTCCGTGACCGTCCTGTGAGGACAAAGTCCCTGGGGAGAGAGACTTTATGGCAAGACAAACCTAAGCAATCTATAGTACCTGAGAGGAGTTTTGCTACAGTTAAAGGACTTTACAGACACCGGTGGCTTCCTCCCCGGCCCTGCAGGAGTTAGTTGGGACTGGGATGCCAAGGGAGCAGCACTCACTAAGCCTTAAAAAATGGCACCCTTAAGGTACATGCTGATTCATCTGTTGCAACCTGTTAAATATAGTGACATGGAGCTGAATTAAAAGCATATTTTACAGGCGGACTAAGTGGGGACCCTCTCCTATGCATTTATAACAAGTGCACTGATTGTTGTGGCTGGCCGGTGCTTTGTCAATAATTATTGATTTCTGGTTCCTGTTACCTGCTGTGATTCACCTAGTCTGACATGATGAAAGGAAGGAATCAGTCAGTCAAAGAGTGTCTCGCTAGATCTCAACTAAAAAAGAAACAAAGTGTTGGGGAATTTTCTGGAGATGCAGATTCCCAACCACCCTCCCCAAAAAGCCCCCATACAGCTGCGGAAGGGGGTATACAGAGTAGCGATCTTCTATTGCAGATTAAGCAAATTTTTAAGGAAGAGATGAGGGCAGCTCTCTCTGAATTAAAACAGGATATCTTAGAAATCAGAGATAGGACGGCAAATTTGGAGGCTAAAATGGATGACATCGCGGAAGAAATACCTAATCTGCAAAATGTTATACAAACACAGCAGGAACAGATACAAAGGTTGGAGGATGCGCTGGAGGATCTGGAAAACAGATCCAGAAGATCTAATATTAGAATTCAAAATCTGTCAGAATCCTACACCAACCTACAATATACTTTGCTAAAACTATTTCAACAGTTCATACCAGATACAGAACCTTCGTTGTTTCTAATGGCCAGAGCACACAGGGCACTGGCCAGACCACCTACAACAGCTACAGCAAGAGATGTGATCATCAAGTTACATTACTACCATATCAAAGACCAGATCATGCAAGCAGTACGCAATGTCTCTAAAATAACGTTTGAAGGTCATACTATACAGCTCTTCACAGATCTCTCGCCAACTACCCTTAGGAGACGAAGAGAGCTCAAACCAGTTGTCTCGGTATTAGTCAAGGCTCAGATCAAGTATCGCTGGGGTTTCCCGTTCAAGCTCATATTCATGTATGAGAAGTCATCATATTCTTGTTCATCTCTGTCGGAAGGACAAAGCATTCTAGAAAAATTGAAGCTAGAGAGAACAAACAAAGCAGAGTTATCTCCCCCAAAGCCTCAACGCAAAGCGATCACGAAAGAATGGACATCGGTGGGCAAAATCAGCAAACATGCTCGACCTGGTAGAAATCAAGAGAGCCCTACTTGAAGAGAGTAGTTGGGAACACTTTCAATATCTAGAGTTGATTCCTCAGCTTTAACTCCCCAGGAGTGGAGAACTCAATCCAGAGTGACTAGTACTGTTACTTTTCATTTAGTCCACTAGTTCAGCCGGGAGTCCCTAGCGGATGTCCTTTCATGTTGGCCCTCTTGCTGGACCGTTACCCTTATCTCCCCTTCCCCCTTTCCCTTCCCACTGAGTCCGCTAACAGTTTCTTTTCTTACAGGTTTTTTCCTGATTGTTTTTTGTTCACAATTTGTTATGTTCCCATACCCAGAGGTAGGGGTAAACATAATGTTGTTTATATATTCAGTTCTACTGATTAACATTATGGTTGGCAATGTTTATTGTTCTTTTCTCAGCAGGTCAAGGTCTATCAAGTCGATGGTTTTCAGGTGTCGTATGTATCAGATTGTGTTTGAGATCCATTCCATATTCTGTCTATTTCTTACAGGTTCTCGTCTATTGGTAAGGAGAGATGCACTATAGTTGTCTAGAGTGTCTAAATGTTTAGTATTGTACATATGTTGAAAGCAGATATTAACTGTTACCTATATGTCACTTAAGGTGCTCACACATAATGTCAAAGGTCTCCATTCCAATGTAAAGAGGCGTAAAGCCATTAGTATGTATAGATCCCTAGGGGCACAAATTATCTTCATGCAGGAAACACATTTTACCAAGACAGCAACCCCCAAATACTGGGATAGAGTGTATTCATTACAATATCATGCCACTTGTAGTAAGAAAAAGTGTGGCGTCTCTATACTTATGCACAGTAGTATCAATTTTCAGGAAGAGGAGGCTGTAATAGATGAGCAGGGTAGATACATAATTCTGAGGGGTAAAATTCATGATACTTCAGTTGTAATAGGTAACATCTATGCCCCTAATGAATCTCAGGCCCCCTTCTTGGCTATGCTCAGCAAATTACTTACGTATTGGAAACAGTATAGGCTATTCATTTGAGGGGATTTTAACACGGTGGTAGACCCTGAAATGGATAGGTCAGGGACGAGATCAGTATCCCAAACACAGAAATTCAGAAAAGTACTATATGATTTTATGTTAGATCATAACCTTTTAGACATCTGGAGAGTGCAGAATAGAAATAATAGGGACTATACCTTTTATTCCACAGCCCATAAGGTTTATTCGCGAATTGATTATATACTTTTAAGCCAAATACTAGCTCCATTAATTGTGAAATCAGACATAATAGTTAGCACTTGGTCGGATCATAATGTGGTTTTAACGACACTCTCAGGATTGATAGCCCCGCTTAGAAATAGCGGGGCTATTTCTGAAAGTGAGACTACATATGTAGATCACAGCTCTGATAATACATTATCAGCTTGCACTGCTAGTACTAGTTACAATCACCAGAGTATAATACATCAAGGAGATAGACCTAAACATATGAATTCAAACTAAACAAGGATCATACGGTGTCAATTTTCCAGAGAACACCGAGAAAGATAAAGGTTATAGCAGCCTAAATCCCTCAGATAAAACTCAGGTTTTTCGGCCAGCCCTAAAACCACCTACAGGGGGAGGGAAAGAACCATTAAACAGAAAACACAGGTACTCCCTAAGGGAGAACAAGAATGGGAGTCGCCCTCTCTAGGCAGTGTAATAAACTTGTCATCACATGAACTTACTCAGGCTGAAGTTAGAGTTTTGAATTATGGCTTGGGGTTTTGTCCCAATAACAGTTTTAATCTATTTCATACAATAATAGATGTTAATAGATTCATTAGAAAACTCACCCTACAAAAACATTTCTCTACAGACAATAGAGTAACAAAAGCAATACATGATGCACACCCTATGCTACTATCTACAAAGGGGCCTATGCCCTCTTTTTCTGATATCTGTGACTTCACCACACTGGAAGATTTATATCATGAGTCAAACGCTCTCAATGACCATACACCAACTAGTTTTCCCAAATTTTAAGAGGCGTCTAAATTTTATCCAATACATAGCAGAGGTAAGGCTCTAGACTTATTTCACAAGCGAGTAGTTGAAGATCTAACTACAACAATCTAAGAAAACCATCAAACATAACCTATCATTAAAAGAAAAAGAAGCATTGAGTATTCTTAAGAACAACAAGAATATTGTGATAAAAAATTCTGACAAGGGAGGTAGTGTGGTGCTTTTGGATAAGGAAACCTACATTACAGAAACAAAGAGACAGTTAGAGGATTCAAATAATTGTGACCCTGTAAAGAGATTCCAAATGGAGCTTTATGATTTATTGGATGATGGTGTAAACTGGGGTATCCTGGATACCAATACTATGAAATATCTATATGTAAATAATCCGATTACCCCAGTGTTCCACATCTACCCAAAGTCCATAAAAGCCTGATAAATGTAAAGGGATGACCTATTGTCTCAGGCATTGGCTCCCTTTTGGAGCCTCTATCTGAGTAGTTGGATGGCCTACTGCAACCCATTGTTAAATCCTTACATAGCCATATTAAGGACACAACGCATGTGTTGCAAATAATGAAAGATTTGATATGGAATTCTGAGTACAGCTGGTTGACCATAGACGTTGTGTCACTCTATTCGAGCATCCCACATAATCTGGGAACTATGGCAATTAAGTACTTTTTGGAGTCTTATTATGGCATGGAAAGTAAAGCAACAGAATTTGTACTAAGGGTCACTACCTTCCTACTGCAACACAACTATTTCTTGTTCAAAGGGATTTACTACCTGCAGAAACAGGGCACAGCCATGGGGGCAAAAAAAGTTCTTTATTTATGCAGACAGTAATCCCTCCATAGGTTATATTCATCTATATAAACGCTTTATAGATGATTTTCTTATTGTGTGGTCATCAAATGAAACTGATGCAGCAAGTTTTGTTCATTTTTTGAATAGATGTGATAATGGAGTAAGTTTTACATTTGAGTGGAACAAACACACCATTATTTTTTTGGATATCACCCTAGAAGGGAACACTAACACAGGAAAGGTTACTACAAAGCTATATAGAAAGCCCATACTCTACTACGTAATAAAAGCTCTCATCCCAAACATGTGTATAAGGGGATTGCTAGAGGACAACTACTACTTACTAGAAGAATTTGTAGCACTGACAAAGATTTTGCAGAGGAGAGTAACCATATGGTCAATAGGTTGATTGCCAGAGGGTACCGGCCAGAGATGGTGCGGAATGTGGCTAAGGAAGTGGGTATAATGGGCAGACATGATACTCTTGGTCAGAAATCTAAAAACACTGGAGATGATAGAACCATGTTTATTACACAGTATTCCTCGGAGTACTATGATGTATGTGTCATATTAAAGAAGTATTTTCCTTTGTTATATGATGATAAAGACCTTAAGGATGTGGCCACAAAGGGGTTTAAATGTATATATTCAAAAAACCTGACCCTTGGTAATATTTTGTCCCCCACTCAATTGTCACACGAACAACAACCAACTACTTGGCTTAGTGTTCAGGGGACATATAAATGTGGAGGGGGAGATGTAAGGCATGTAGGGGAAGGAGTTCTATTCATGTGTCACAAATCAAACATTTAAAACCAAAGGATGTGTTAAATGCTCAACAACCTATGTCGTGTACCTCATTGAGTGTGTCCAACATCATTTCTAATATGTAGGTGTGACCAGCAGGGACAAACGAACCAGGATACGCGAACATCTGGGTTACGTAAAAAATTTAAAAAATTGTTCCGCTCTGTCAAGACACTTCATTGAGGTACACGAAGGGGATGTAAGATCCTTTAAATGGAGGTCAATTGAAACCATCAAGAGACCCCCCGAGGGGAGGCGATAAAGACAGGCTTCTAGCCAGACAGGAAGCATTCTGGATTTTCAAACTCAGGACCCAGGTTCCTGAGGGGTTTAACTCAGAATTTGACCTGATTAACCACTGGCAATAAATTTGTCTCCCTGTACCATACTTTACTCCTGAGTGCAGTGTTTCTGCTTGTTCTTTATACACTGATACCCTTTACATATTCTGGTTACACATATGTATGTGAACCATCTCTGGCCGCTACCCTATCTACTTCCACCCTAGTTTAATATGACATTTTTAGCTTATATATGATCCTTAGTGTAAAGTCTTACTACGTTTGAAAAAAACAATATTAGTATCCTATTGCATATAGCTATGTAGCCTTATTTATCTGTATACGCTTTTCTGACACTAGGTGACTCAGGGAAAATATAAACACTTTTTAACATCATTTAAAAATTTTAATGGTCATTTTTGGGATAAGTACAAACATATTATAAGTACAATCACTACTCATGTCCGTTTACCTGTGAATTGATTCATATTCATTTATATTGTATATATTGTTCTCAAAGTGAATATCTAGTCATATTTTACTTGATATATTGTTCCAATTGTTTAGTGAGTCAGGAGAGTCAGGGGTTAATGGGGAGGCTTTAATCCTCCCGGTTAATCAACCAATGAGTGAGTAGCACTACCCTTTTTAAACTACCCAAGATTCATGGTATAGTAGGTTTATGATTACGGCCACAAGCCGAAACTAGTCAAACTTTTTTGTTTTTTCTGTCCTGTATTTTTTGTGCTATGGATTTTTATCTGATTGAAATAAAAGTTGTGAATTTTTAACATACAAGAGGACTTCTGCGCCTTCTTTTGTTGCTATACTAATCCCTCTCATCCTTAAACTCCTCCACAGAACCTCCTGTCACAAGGATAGAAACAACCATGCCACCACCACAACAGCCACCACCAACAGTCTTCAGGCAACCGCAGGAATAGTGTGCTCTCAGGCATGAGCATGGTTGGATGGCATCAGTTGAGCACCCGGGAGTGATGCCACCGACATTGACATATGACCCCTGGCAACATTCCTGGCCAGAGGAATATCCTCACTTTGGTTCTGGGGGGGGGGGGGGGGGGCAAAGACAGGCATAAAGTGTCAATGTATTTACACCCCCGACAACACAATCACAGTTTCATGTCAGTCATGGATATTACCCACAGACTATGTCACAGGACGTGTCTATTGTAAAGGCTGAGTGGTCACACACTGGTCATCAGTGGGAATACCAATCATCTATGAGGGCTCCACCATCTTATTCACTGGGATGAGCTCCACCATCTTATTCACTAGGACGAGCTCAATCATCCTCTTCCCTGGGACGAGCTCCAACATCTGCAGATGAAAATACAGCAGAAGCTACAACTGCCCCTCAAGCACCAGAAGCTACAACTGCCCCTCAAGCAGCAGAAACTACAGCTGCCCCTCATGCAGCAGAAGCTATAACTGCCCCTCAAGCCGCAGAAACTACAACTGCCCCTCAAGCAGTAAAAACTACAACTGCCCCTCAAGCACCAGAAACTACAACTACCCCTCAAGCACCAGAAACTACAACTACCCCTCAAGCACCAGAAACTACAGCTGCCCCTCAAGCAACAGAAACTACAACTGCCCCTCAAGCACCAAAAACTACAGCTGCCCCTCAAGCCACAGAAGCACATTCACAAGCATCACCTCTTCTCCAACATCATGTCCCTCAAGCAACTGCAAGCCCTGTTGCTCAAGAATCTGTGGATGCATTGTATTCTCCCCTGGGTGAGGAATACAATACACTCCAGAGGAGGCTTGTCACAAGCACTGAGAGCATACAAAGAGGCCAAGAGAAGTTCTTCAGGGGCCAAGAGAGGTTACACAAACGTAGCATAGAGCTGCAGAGGGACATCGCAGCATCTTTGTGCAAGTGTTCAAAACCAGTCACAGATGATGCAAGTTCTGTCTGATATGCAGATGCAGATGGACAATAGATGGAGAGAACAAAATCAACTTTTGGGTGTGTTGGTTGAGCACTTTACACACCAGCAGGACACTGCCTCCAGCCTATCATCTGTGTCCAGCACACCAGCAGAAACACCAGAATCTGCTAGAACAAGGAGAACAAGGCAATCTACTACAGGCACCTCAGCTCCCTCATCCAAAAAAAATTATAAATATTATTATAGTTCACCATAAACCTTGTCAGTTATTTACCATGTAATTGTCATACACATCCATGTGAGGTGTGTTTTATTACACTGTATAATATTGTTAAAACATATATGACCCGTGTTAAAATGGCAATAAAAAACAGGTAATATTATCATGTTTACAAAATATTTTTGTACTATAACTCACATCCACATAGTTGTGTATGAAGGGTACATATAGTAATATTCACTTATAAGATGAAAATCAATGTATCTCACATCCAATATAAATTGACACATGAGTATATATAATACTGATGTTACTGAGAGGGTGTGCATTGTCAGGTATTTAAAGGCTGCAGGCGAGAGGTTGTGCTGTTTGTGATTGGTTTGACAAAACTGCAGAGGAGGAATATTGATTTTAATAATTAAGTGGGCAGCAAGGTTTAAAGGGACAGTTTACTCAAACATGTTCTTCCCTTTAATTTGTTCCCAATGATCCACTTTACCTGCTGGAGTGTATTAAATTGTTTACAAGTATTTCCTTTACCCTTATGAATGCATTTGAAATATTTTATTTAGCCTGTGGTATCCCCACCCATCCTTAAATATTTTGGCCTCAAGGCCTGGGTGTGTTAACATAGCCAGTAGAAAAAATTACACTCCCAGTGGGTTCTAGAAGAGATGATTTTCCATTGTAGTCTCCAAGTATTTATAAATTAAAAGAGCAAGTATATGAACACAATGTGATAAAGTAATGAGATCTGATTATACCTACAAGCTCAACCCATTTTATTAGGTTGTGACTTCAAAACACAAAATCAGCTATTTTATATACACAAATAAAACTTAAAAAGCAAATCTCATTCATTTTATACTAGCTAGTAAAAAAAGTAATTGGAAAGAGAAAAACATTTTTATAGTATACTGTCCCTTTAACTATTTGAGATGCTGCTTAAACGGACACTGAACCCACATTTTTTCTTTCATGATTCAGATAGAGCATGCAACTTTAAGCAATTTTCTAATTTACTCCTATTATCAATTTTTCTTCATTCTCTTGCTATCTTTATTTAAAAAAAGCAAGAATGTAAGTTTAGAAACCGGACCTTTTTTGGTTCATAACTTGGGTTGTCCTTGCTGATTGGACAGAAATAAATAAACAAGTGCTGTCCAGTGTACTGAACCACAAATTGGCTGGCTTCTTAGCTTAGATGCCTTCTTTTTCAAATAAAGATAGCAAGAGAACAAAGAAAAATTGATAATAGGAGTAAATTAGAAAGTTGCTTAAAATTGCCTGCTCAATCTGAATCATAAAATAAAAAAATTGGATTTAGTGTACCTTTAAATGTATGTTTGTTAAGGCTTCCAGGGAGTTACGTTGCTTTTTTAGTCAGTGCAAGGGTTGCTGCGCCTGCCTATTTGTGGCTAGTTGAAAATGGAGTAGATTTTCTCAATTCTGTGCACGTAAGTCCTTGTGCTGAATATGTAATACCGAATGGCGACGCCAGTTCTATGTTAGTTTATGGGAGTAAAAAATGCAGGCGGCGGGTAAAATATACGTGGGTATGCTACACCGTATATGTGATACCAAAACCGTGTAAAAAATTGAGTCAAATATCCCTGGACCTACATGGTAACTGGGAAATATGAGATTGAACTAGGAAGCTATCAGAAAAATATCTGAGCAATCCAAAAGAACTACAGTCTGATAGAATATAACCAAATGAAGAGACCACTCTTTCAGGCGGAAAAAACTGAGGACTGAGAAAAAAACTGCTTTAAAGTTATTCAGCCCTAGAATAAGAACAGCAGAAATAAATTCCTTCCCAGGAAATAAATTAAAATACTATCCTCATTAGTAGGGAACTGCAAATTCCCCCTGATGATAGACATAAGCTACAGATGTAACATAGTCCAATCTGAAAAAATAGAAAGATTCCTTATGGCCTCAGGAGACCCCAGACGGCCCGCTATCCATTGTATCTTAAGTTTACAGATCAAGAAGCATGAACAAAAAGAATCCCCCAGCATAAAGAGCTAACAGTTCAGCCAATAAGACAGAAACAGAATTGTTCTGAAAAACAAATGAATCTTTAGAGACAACAGAGTCAGAACTATATTTTATTGTAAAGGATATAGGTATAGACAACTCATATAAAGGCGAGCAGACAGAAAAACAACCAAGACCAAACATAAGACCTGACACCTCTATCCAAAGAACAGCTGATGGAAACATAGAAACTGAAGGATCTAACAGACAAAACCCCAGCTTCAACCGTCTAAGCCCCAGAAAAAAAAACCTTATCTGAGGAACCAAAAGACTGTTTGAAAAAGATTTTCCAACCAATGTTGTTAAAAAAAAAACAGACTGTAGAAAAGAAATACTGCTTCGATCAAGATATCATCCTGGCCAAGAAATACAGCAATACCCTGTAAACAGATTATCGATAAGAGGGTAGCCAAAACTTTGGAGAATATTCTGAGAACTGTAGCGAGACCAAACGGAAAAGCAACAAACTGCAAAATCAAATCTCAGAAACCAAAGATGTTCCTAGAAATAAGAACATAAAGGAAAGTATTCTCAAAACAATAGAAACCAAAGAAACACATTCAAAGTTTCTAAATCAGAAAAGATCCTAAAGACCCCCTTACTTCTTGGAACAACAAATAGATTGGTGTCCCCATCTACCTGAGACTAACAGGGATCCTAGGAACATAGAACAGAAAAAACTTCCCTTGGAAGGCCTTGTTCTGAGACCTACTAAATAGATTTGGGACTAATATCAACCTATCGGCTAGATTATGAGTTGTGGGTTAGGCTGAAAAAGCAGCGTTAACAGGTCCTAACACTGCTTTTTCCCTACCGCTGCTATTACGAGTCTTGCAGGTTTAGGGGCACCACACACTACTTTGGCCTTACCGCAAAACGACTTACGTAAACTTTGTAAAGTCTGTTTTCTATGGGACTTCCATAGCGCCGGTATTACGAGTCTGTCCTGGGAGGCCAAAAAGTGAGCGGTACACCCTAACCCGTCAAGAGTCCTAACGCATTTAAAAGTCAGTAGTTAAGAGTTTTATGGTACAACGCCTTAACATAAAACTCATAATTAACGTGCTAAAAAGTACACTAACACCCATAAACTACCTTTTAACCCCTAAACTGAGGCCCTCCCGCATCGCAAACACTATAATAACATTTTTAACCCCTAATCTGCTGCTCCGGACATTGCTGCAACTATAATAAACATATTAACCCCTAAACCGCCGCTCTCCCACCTCACAAACACTAGTTAAATGTTATTAACCACTAATCTGCCGTCCCTAACATCGCCGCCACATACATTATACTTATTAACCCCTAATCTGCCGTCCCCAACGTCGCAGCCACTATACAAAATTTATTAACCCCTAAACCTAAGTCTAACCCTAACCCTAACAACCCCTAACAAATATAATTACAATAAATCTAAATCAAAATTAATATTATTACCTAAATAATTCCTATTTAAAACTAAATACTTACCTATAAAATAAACCCTAAGCTAGCTACAATATAACTAATAGTTACATTGTAGCTTGCTTAGGGTTTATTTTTATTTTACAGGCAAGTTTGTATTTATTTTAACTAGGTAGAATAGTTATTAAATAGCTATTAACTATTTAATAACTACCTAGCTAAAATAAATACAAAAGTACCTTTAAAATAAAACCTAACCTAAGTTACAATAACACCTAACCTAACCCTACAATTAAATAAATTAACTAAATTAAAAACAATTAAATACATTAAATTAAATTAGCTAAAGTACAAAAACAAACAAGCACTAAATTACAGAAAATAATAAACAAATTACAAGATATTTAAACTAATTACACCTAATCTAATAGCCCTATCAAAATAAAAAAACGCACCCCCAAAATAAAAAAAAAACCTAGCCTAAACTAAACTATCAATAGCCCTTAAAAGGGCCTTTTGCAGGGCATTGCCCCAAAGTAATCAGCTATTTTACCTGTAAAAGAAAATACAAACAACCCCCAACAGTAAAACCCACCACCCACACAACCAACCCCCCAAATAAAATACTATCTAAAAAAATCTAAGCTCCCCATTGCCCTGAAAAGGGCATTTGGATGGGCATTGCCCTTAAAAGGGCAGTTAGCTCTTTTGCGGCCCAAACCCTAATCTAAAAAATAAAACCCACCCAATACACCCTTATAAAAACCTAACACCAACCCTCTGAAGATCGACTTACTGTTCTGAAGACCGGACATCCATCCTCAAGGAAGCGGCAGAAGTCTTCATCCAACCGGGCCGAAGTCCTCAACGAAGCCGGGAGAAGTATTTATCCAAGCCGGGGTGAAGTGGTCCTCCAGACGGGCAGAAGTCTTCATCCAGACGGTATCTTCTATCTTCATCCATCCGACGCGGAGCGGCTTCATCTTCAAGACATCCGACGCAGAGCATCCTCTTCAAACTAAGTCTTCTTACTGAATGACGGTTCCTTTAAGTGATGTCATCCAAGATGGCGTCCCTTAGGTTCCGTTTGGCTGATAGAATTCTATCAGCCAATCGGAATCTAAGGGACGCCATATTGGATGACGTCAATTAAAGGAACAGTCATTCAGTAAGAAGACTTTGTTTGAAGAGGATGCTCCGCTTCGGATGTCTTGAAGATGGACCCGCTCCGCGTCGGATGGATGAAGATAGAAGATGCCGTCCGGATGAAGTCTTCTGCCGGTCTGGAGAACCACTTCGCCCGGCTTGGATGAAGACTTCTCCCAGCTTCGTTGAGGACTTCGGCCTGGTTGGATGAAGACTTCTGCCGCTTCCTTGAGGATGGATGTCCGGTCTTCAGAACAGTAAGTCGATCTTCAGGGGGCTATTGTTAGGTTTTTATAAGGGTGTATTGGGTGGTTTTTATTTTTTAGATTAGGGTTTGGGCCGCAAAAGAGCTAAGCCATACAAATGCTCTTTTCAGGCAATGGGGAGCTTAGTTTTTTTTTTAGATAGTATTTTATTTGGGGGGTTGGTTGTGTGGGTGGTGGGTGTTTGTATTTTTTTTTACAGCTAAAAGAGCTGATTACATTGGGGCAATGCCCCGCAAAAGGCCCTTTAAGGGCTATTGATAGCTTAGTTTAGGCTAGGGGCTTTTTTTATTTTGGGGGGCTTTTTTATTTTGATAGGGCTATTAGAATAGGTGTAATTAGTTTAAATATCTTGTAATTTGTTTATTATTTTCTGTAATTTAGTGTTTGTTTTTGTACTTTAGCTAATTTAATTTAATTTATTTAATTGTTGTTAATTTAGTTAATTTATTTAATTATAGTGTAGTGTTAGATGTTATTGTAACTTAGATTAGGTTTTATTTTACAGGTACTTTTGTATTTATTTTAGCTAGGTAGTTATTAAATAGTTAATAACTATTTAGTAACTATTCTACCTAGTTAAAATAAATACAAACTTGCCTGTAAAATAAAAATAAACCATAAGCTAGCTACAATGTAACTATTAGTTATATTGTAGCTAGCTTAGGGTTTATTTTATAGGTAAGTATTTAGTTTTAAATAGGAATTATTTAGTTAATGATAGGAATTTTTAGTTAGATTTATTTTAATTATATTTAAGTTAGGGGGTGTTAGGGTTAGGGTTAGACTTAGGTTTAGGGGTTAATACATTTAGTATAGTGGCAGCGACGTTGGGGGCGGCAGATTAGGGGTTAATAAATGTAGGTAGGTGGCTGCAATGTTAGGGACGGCAGATTAGGGTTAATAATATTTAACTAATGTTTGCGAGGCATGAGTGCGGCGGTTTAGGGGTTAATATGTTTATTAATAAGTGTAGGTAGGTTGCAGCGACATTGGGGGCGGCAGATTAGGGGTTAATAAATATAATGTAGGTGTCAGCGATGTTGGGGGCAGCAGATTAGGGGTTCATAAGTATAATTACCACCCCCCAACATTACAACCCACCACCCACATACCCTACTCTAACCAAAAAAAACCTTAAATAAACCTAACACTACCCCCCTGAAGATCTCCCTACCTTGAGTCATCTTCACTCAGCCAAGCAGCGATGGACCAAAAGAAGACATCCGGAGCGGCAGAAGTCTTCATCCTATCCAGGCAGAAGAGGACATCCGGACCGGCAAACATATTCATCCAAACGGCATCTTCTATCTTCATCCATCCGACGAGGAGCGGCTCCATCTTCAAGACCTCCGGCGCGGAACATCCTCTTCTCCCGATGACTAGGCAATGAATGAAGGTTCCTTTAAGTGACGTCATCCAAGATGGCGTCCCTCAAATTCCGATTGGCTGATATGATTCTATCAGCCAATCGGAATTAAGGCAGGAAAAATCTGATTGGCTGATTGAATCAGCCAATCAGATTCAAGTTCAATCGGATTGGCTGATCCAATCAGCCAATCAGTTTGCTCTTGCATTCTATTGGCTGTTCCGATCAGCCAATAGAATGCAAGCTCAATCTGATTGGCTGATTGGATCAGCCAATCCGATTGAACTTGAATCTGATTGGCTGATTCAATCAGCCAATCAGATTTTTCATACCTTAATTCCGATTGGCTGATAGAATCATATCAGCCAATCGGAATTTGAGGGACGCCATCTTGGATGACGTCACTTAAAGGAACCTTCATTCGTTGTCTAGTCGTCGGGAGAAGAGGATGTTCTGCACCGGAGGTCTTGAAGATGGAGCCGCTCCTCGTTGGATGGATGAAGATAGAAGATGCCGCTTGGATGAATATGTTTGCCGGTCCAGATGTCCTCTTCTGCCCGAATAGGATGAAGAGTTCTGCCGCTCCGGATGTCTTCTTTTGGTCCATCGCTGCTCGGCTGAGTGAAGATGACTCAAGGTAGGGAGATCTTCAGGGAGGTAGTGTTAGGTTTATTTAAGGGGGGTTTGGGTTAGAGTAGGGGTATGTGGGTGGTGGGTTGTAATGTTGGGGGGTGGTATTGAGTTTTTTTTACAGGCAAAAGAGCTGATTTCTTTGGGGCATGCCCCGCAAAAAGCCCTTTTAAGGGCTGGTAAGGTAATAGAGCTGTTAACTATTTTAATTTAGATTAGGGTAGGGAATTTTTTTTATTTTGGGGGGCTTTGTTATTTTATTAGGGGGCTTAGAGTAGGTGTAATTAGCTTAAAATTCTTGTAATCTTTTTTTATTTTTTTGTAATTTAGTGTTTGGTTTTTTTTGTAATTTAGTTTAGTTTATTTAATTGTAGGTACTTGAAGTTAATTGATTTAATTTATTTATTGATAGTGTAGTGTTAGGTTTAATTGTAACTTAGGTTAGGATTTATTTTACAGGTAATTTTGTAATTATTTTAACTAGGTAGCTATTAAATAGTTAATAACTATGTAATAGCTATTGTACCTAGTTAAAATAAATACAAAGTTGCCTGTAAAATAAATATAAATCCTAAAATAGCTACAATATAATTATTCGTTATATTGTAGCTATATTAGGGTTTATTTTACAGGTAAGTATTTAGTTCTTAAGTAGGAATACTTTAGTTAATAATATTTAATTTATTTCGTTAGATAAAAATTATATTTAACTTAGGGGGGTGTTAGGGTTAGGGTTAGACTTAACTTTAGGGGTTAATACATTTATTAGAGTAGCGGTGAGGTCCGGTCGGCAGATTAGGGGTTAATACTTGAAGTTAGGTGTCGCCGATGTTAGGGAGGGAAGATTAGGGGTTGATACAATTTATTATAGGGTTTGCGAGGCAGGAGTGCGGCGGTTTAGGGGTTAATACATTTAATATAGTGGCGGCAAGGTCCGGTCGGCAGATTAGGGGTTAATAAGTGTATGTAAGGTAGCGGCGACGTGGGGGGGGGGCAGATTAGGGGTTAATAAATATAATATAGGTGTCGGCGATGTTACGGGCAGCAGATTAGGGGTACATAGGGATAATGTAGGTTGCAGCAGTGTACAGAGCGGCAGATTAGGGGTTAATAATAAAATGCAGGGGTCAGTGATAGCAGGGGCGGCAGATTAGGGGTTAATAAGTGTAAGGTTAGGGGTGTTTAGACTCGGGGTACATGTTAGGTTGTTAGGTGCAGACTTAGAAAGTGTTTCCCCATAGGAAACAATGGGGCTGCGTTAGGAGCTGAACGCTGCTTTTTTGCAGGTGTTAGTTTTTTTTTCATCCCAAACTGCCCCATTGTTTCCTATGGGGGAATCGTGTACGAGCACGTTTTTCCAGCTAGCCGCTACCGTAAGCAACGCTGGTATTGAGAGTTGAAGTGGCATTTAATATGCCTGTACTCTCCCTTTTTGGAGCCTAACGCAGCCCTTCAGAGAACTCTCAATACCAGAGTTATTTAAAAGGTGCGGGGGAAAAAAACATACGTAGCTAACGCACCCCTTTGGTCGCAAAACTCTAAATCTAGGCGTTAGTTTGGGGAAAAATGGCCCCATCAGCCTTTGGAACAATTTCCCATAATTTATCATTAGCAGCAGACAAAGGAAATAACTTTTTAAACATTGCAGAAAGTTTAAGGGCCAGATTACGAGTGGATCGCAAATGTTTGTGCGCAAGCGATATCGGGTTTTCACGTTTGCACGCATCAGAGAAAGACTCCTCATTACCAGATGAAAACTCACCTTCTGAAGACATAACGGTATCCCTGACTTTAGGAGACGTAATACTAGTAGAAGTACTGACCTTTTTACACTTGCTTGAATGTAGAAGAGCAGCAAGCACCTCAGAAACAGCAGCGTTGATGTAATTTTTCACACTGAGTAAAATAGCATTCCCCTATAATAAATAGACAGAAGGAGCAGTAATACCCATAGAAGCAGCATTTTGTTAAATCATTTATTTTTTTAAACATAAGTCACATAAATTAGCTGGAGGAGAGACCTGAGCATTTCCACACACTTAATAATGGTAGGTAGGTTTTCAGGAGACTCGACTTCTAAGGTAAATTTAGGGACAGAATCAGACAGCTACATTATAGCATTGAGGAATGGAAATAACTTACCCCCTCTCAAAGTAGCAAAAAAACTTAGAGGTATAATGCGCACTAAGCCGAACTGAAAAACCAAACAGGAGATATGAAATCTTCACATCTGAAGCCCAGATAACGCTCAGCAGTATGAAATAACGCACACAAAACACTGACAGTTATAAAGGAATTTAGCAAGCCAAAACTCGATTGCGTAATCCAGCTAAAGCGAAGAAAAAAAATGTGTAACTGGTCTAAACAAATGTGCACTGTCCCGGTAAGTGTTACACCAAATAGACCTGAAGGCTGGCAAGCAAAATTTTAACTAATCGTGCCAAATAACCCAATGCACGCAAAACAGCAAGGGGAATAATATAAAGATTCTGTCCCAGGGCCATATACATTAACAAATGTTATATATATATATACTGTATATATAAAAAAACAATAAATGCCCATAATAACAATATGCGGCGCCAAGTCAGATTTCCCATATGTCTATTGGCTTAGAGGTGGAAACGTGATCTCTCTGCCAGATAGAGAACATAGTGTTTTGCCAGTCAGTGAAGACAATTGCTTGGAACAAATAAAGGAGCTTTCAGCATGAAGTATTTTATACTTTATGAATGAAAGTCCCCTTTATTTGCTCAAATGGTAAATCCTAGCGTTTCACAAACGCTAGGATTTACCATCACTAGTACTTTTATATTGTCATTTGAAATAGCTACTTTTGCCTATTCTATCCCCTTACACAGCAGTGTTGTCTTCAAATAAGCTCTGTAAACAAGAAGCCGCAAATTAAATTATACTCCCAGTAGGGGTGGGAGAGGATAGGCACTAAAATTTAAATTTTCAATTACTGTCTCTAAGACCCGGATTATTTAAATTGCATAATAATATCGTAATGTAAAGCTATCCCCTTCATAATTTGAAAGTGCATGTTTAATGCTCCAGCTCAAATGTATTAATCAATAATCTAATATTACACTTTTTTTTTTAATTTATTGGAAGTGGAGTTTGTTATGGCAATAAAAATATAAAAAAAACACACTCGGAAATGGGATATATACTTTTTTTAACATATATATATATAAGGAAATGGAATGTACACTGCAAATATAGTATAATTATTTTGTCAATTAGTGTCATAAAATGTAAACACATAACACATTTAAACATTTTAAAGGTGAATCAGATTCCGTATGGGGCCTTCATGTTAAGTTAAATGTACCCATAAAGAAAAAATTTTAAAAGATGAAATCAACACTTTTTTAAATTTGTAAGAATAAAAGTTTATTGTAAACCAAGTAATATGGTAACTATGTGTAATGTAACAGATATAATTAGTTCAAATACATCACGTTATATGAATATCCAATATATTAAAGTGCAAATAACAGGTATCCATACACAACAGTGTATCAAAATGAGCTATGTAAATTAACAAACATCTCAAAATTGGCATAACAAGTATTACAATTAAAGGGACATGAAACCCAAAATTTTTCTTTCATGATTTAGATAGAGAATACAATTTTAAACAACTTTCCAATTTACTTCTTTTATTTAATTTGCTTCCTTCTCTTGTTATTATTTGCTGAAAGGTTTATCTGGGCAAGTTCATAAGCAGCAGAGAAACAATGTTCTAGCTGTTGATTGGTGGCTGCATATATATATTGAATGTGATTGGCTCACCCATGAAACTAGTACTGCATTGCTGATCCTTCAACAAATAATACCAAGAGAATGAAACAGATTAGATAATAGAAGTAAATTAGAAAGTTGTTTAAAATTGTATTCTCCATCTGAATCATGACAGACAAATTTGGGTTTCATGTAACTTTAAGTAGCTTGACATGTAAGTTAGAAGCATCTAAACATAATACAACCAATACGTTGAACTTTTGTCACATATGTCTCTCCACTCTTTAATTAGCAACATTCAAATGTTCATGAGAACAGGAAGAGGTGTGAGAAAGACAGTTAGTGACATGGGTTAGCAAGGCAGGAGATAGGTCTGGTGCAGAGAAGTAGATTTGGGTGTCGTTGGCATACAAATGATATTGGAACCCGTGGGACTTTATTAGGGAGCCTAATGATGACGTGTAGATTGAGAAGGGAACGGGACCGAGGACAGAGCCTTGCGGTACCCCAACAGAAAGTGGTGGCGGGACAGAGGAGGCCCCAGAGAAGGCTACACTAAAGGTACGGTTTGACAGGTAGGAAGAGAACCACAAGAGGGCTGTGTCACAAATACCGAAGGATTGGAGGGTTTGGAGAAAAAGAGGATGGTCAACAGTATCAAATGCTGCGGATAGATCAAGGAGGATAAGCAGAGAGAAGTGGCCTTTTGATTTTGCTGTAAGTAGGTCATTGGTAACCTTAACGATTGCTGTCTTTGTGGAGTGATGGGGACGAAATCCAGATTGCAGTGGGTCGAGGAGCGAATTTAATGTAAGAAAATGGAAAAGGCGTGCATATACTAGCTTTTCGAGAAGCTTTGAGGCAAGAGGGAGTACGGAAATAGGGCGGTAGTTGGATGGGGAGGTTGGATCAAGAGAAGGTATTTTGTGGATAGGTGTGACCAGTGCATGTTTCAGAGATGAGGGAAATATAATGGTGCTGAGGGAGAGGTTGAAAATGTGTGTGAGTATAGGGGTAAAGTATAGGGGTGAGTATAGGGGACAACTCAAAATTGGCATACAATTAAGTAGATTGACATGTATGTTAGAAGCATCTAAACATAATACAACCTATACGTTGAACTTTTATCTCAACACTTCATTAGCAACATTTAAATGTTCATGAGAAAAAAAAAGGAAATATCGGAAATGATGTATGATCTAAGATAGTGAGGCAAATACTTTAAAATAGATGCCATGTTACATATAACTTGTATGGTAGAGCAAGCCCAGTTTTTGTTTGAACGTCTGGCATGAACATTGAGAGACAAATTATATAAAATTGGTGAGTTCTTGCTAGAAATAATGAAGCTTTGATTATAAGGCCCTAAGTATATAGTCAAATATAAGGCCTTTGTGTATAGAGAGAAAGATAAGATATGGATGTCTGTTTAGATCATATGGGTTGTGGTTTTAACAAGTAAAAATGGTTACTTATATAAAAATAAACTAATAGAGCAATACCTCATACATTGTATGCTCTGCAACTGGTATAAGTTGTCATTTGAAACACAGTAAGGGGAAACCAATTTTACATTGCACTGCCCCTTTAACATATTTTTCTATTTGTTGAAGACTTCTTTAGTTTGATTCCACACAGTTCGTTCTTGTAGCTTGTTTTGCTGCAAGCCCCATTTTGTTTGACATTTGATTTGCAATCATAGAACCTGCATTTAATACATTCTATTGACCTTTTCTTAGAACAAACACTACATTCATCATCCCTAATTTGTGCTCATGAGGCATTTTATGACACTTCTAACTCACAGTTCTAGTGGTGGAAAAAGTAATTTGGAGTGTTTGATAAAACCTTCCAATTAGCATATGTTTGCATTATGATTAAACCCTTTGCTCCTAAGCCATTTCACAATCCCGTGCTAGATCATTTTTTATTTGTTTGGCACTCATTGCAATTACATAGCAATTTCAGCACTTTTTGTGAGAGGTACCCATACAAATCAGGCATTGGTTTTGTCAGGAGACCAATCAATTTTAGAAAATAAGTTTAGTTTGCAGAAATAACCAACTAAGGGAAAAAGCCACCATATTAAATGCAAAAAAAAGTACACAGAATTGTTGTAATGCACAAGGGGAACTTATAAGGAGAGTAAACATTAAAATTGTCTTTACGGCATTGAATCAATCACCCTTAAAAATACACTGGTACATAAGTACAAGTGATCACCATTACCAATGGTTATAACATCCAAATTAAAAAGGGATGTAACCCTCATTCAACATAAAACAAAAATAAAGAATTGCACTCATCCACCTCTTACTAAAGGAGAGGGGGAGTTTGTGCTACATAATAGCTCTCCTCACTAAAAACAAAACAAAATTAATGCTTACCTGAAATTTTATTCATGAGTCCACAATATATCACATGTGGGAAATATACTCCAGTCCACTAGGGGGAGGCAAAAACACCCCTACATAGCTTAAATCCCACTCTCCCTTAATCCTCAATCCTACTTATAGCAGAACATTGTGAAAACTTAAGGTTGGGCTAGTGGAGTCTCTCCATCATGAAAAAATGTTTGAGGTAAGAATACATTTTTCTTTCATCACATGTGGGATTCTATACCATATCAGTGAAGTTCATGAGACTGCTATGTAATGTGTAGTAGTAACACCAGCACTAGGTTGATTTTGTATAAACTTTTATTAGAGAAACATTAAAAGCAGCAATGTTTCGTGGTTACACCACTTAGTCATGCTAATTGTATAACACTGTTCACATTTCTTTTAAACCCACTTTGGCGCCACTGGGCTTCTGTGTTGGGAGTTATCACTCCCCCTAGTGGTTACAAGATGCAATGTATATACAATGATTTAAAAACAATGTTACTGACTATACAAGTTACAGGACAGTATAGTCAGTAACATTGTTTTTAAATCACTGTATATACATTGCATCTTGTAACCACTAGGGGGAGTGATAACTCCCAACACAGAAGCCCAGTGGCGCCAGAGTGGGTTTAAAAGAAATGTGAATAGTGTTATACAATTAGCATGACTAAGTGGTGTAACCACGAAACGTTGCTGCTTTTAATGTTTCTCTAATAAAAGTTTATACCAAGACAACCTAGTGCTGGTGTTACTACTACACAAGAAAAGACTTATGAGGGGCTATTGCAGCTGCCCCTTACACCGTGCACTTTTGGACACTGTCAGTTCTGTATACCATAACTACTGAATACTGCTATGTAATGGGGGGACAAACAGATTAGGCAAGTTTAAAACTAGGGTCCACATAACTTTCCTTCCAAAAGTAGCTTGAAGTGGCATACAAAAGAACTTCAAAACTTCAAAAGAGTATGCAAAGAGGATCAAGTAGCTGCCTTACAATTTGTTCTATTAGAGAATGCCAAAGAAGTGACAACTTCTCTAGTGGAATAAGCAATAATACACTCAGGAAAGTAAACATGGTAGGTTCTAACCCTTACTATGTCCATAAAAATGGACAAACAAAGAAGGTGGTCTCAAATCCTTTGTTGCTTAAACAGTGAATTGTAAAGCTCTCAAAACATTCAAGTTGTGAAGTAGTTCCTCTTTAGAATTCTCAGGATCTGACCATAAAGATGGAACCAAAATTTCCTGGTTGATAGTATCTGAAGAAACCCCCTAGGTAAGAAAGAGCTAGTGCGAAGAACAGACTTGGCTTGATGAAAAATCAGGAAAAAAAAGTTGCAAAGCAAAGCTTAAAGGCACAATAAAGTCAAAACTTTCAAGATTCAGATAGAGCATGCAATTTTAAACAACTTTCCAATTTACTTCTGGTATTAAATTGCTTTGTTTTCTTGGTATCTTTTATTGAAGAGTAAAAATGAGTAGGCATATAAGAGCTCAGGAGTGTGCACGTGTCTTTAGTACTCTATGGCAGTAGTGTTTTGCGACATTGTATAACAAAGCTACAAATAATTTTGCAAAACACTGCTGCCACAGAGTATTAAAGACATGTGCACACTCCTGAGCTCTTATGTATAGGGCCTGTATAGGGCCAAAATCTAACCCTTAAAGGGACATTCCAGTCAAAAATGAAATGCACTCAGATGAGTGCATCCTTGAATAGAAACATATTTGCAATATACAGTACATGTTTTGGCAAAAATGCTTCTAGTTAACGGTATTACTGTTCTAGTGTTAACATTTTTCTCTGCACATGCATGTGAGACATAGCTAGATATTCTCAGTGCATCAGCATTTTAAATACTGCAGCTGTACAAAGCATCAGTAGGGCTTGTATTGTGTCAGCAATTCACATATTGGGTCATTACCAGATGGTACAAGCATGTTAGGCTCTCTGAGCATGTGTTGTGTATGAAATGCTGGTGCACGGTGCATACTTAAATACAGTTTTGAAACTGCTATAACTTTTATTAGCATTTTTGCTAATACATGTATGTTACAGAAATGCTGCTGTTCAAAACATAAATGCATCCATGCGGATTCCAATTTTGGCTGGAATGTCCCTTTAAAAGAACTAGCTGACAAGCCTTTTTCTAAACAATTTTGCATGAACTTGAATACTCTAAGAAATCTAAAAGAATTTAAATTGTACTCCTAGCTAGCACACCAGGATAAAAATGTTTTCCAAACATCATGAAAAGTACACAACAATCCTCTCTAGGACAGCATTACGCGTACAATCACCAGGCCATCATATTCAAGGATCGAGTGAGTCCACAAGCGATTACTCTTAGGAATTAGACTCCTGACCACTAGGAGGAGGCAAAGATTCACAAAACTTTAAGAGCCCTTAAAACCCTCCCACCTCACTGGTAAACCAGTCTGACGTATAGCAAAGCAAGAAAAAGAAGAAAGATAGGAAAGGAAAAAAGCGAGTAAAATGAGCAGGGAAAAAAAGAGATGAATACTTAAAGGGACACTGAACCCAATTTTTTTTCTTTCGTGATTCAGATAGAGCGTGACATTTAAGCAACTTTCTAATTTACTCCTATTATCAAATTGTCTTCATTCTCTTGGTATCTTTATTTGAAATGCAGAAATATAAGTTTAGAAGCCGGCCCATTTTTGGTGAACAAACTGGGTTGTCCTTGCTGATTGGTGGATAAATTCATCCACCATTAAAAAAGTGCTATCCAGAGGTCTGAACCAAAAAAAGCTTAGATGCCTTTTTCAAATAAAGATAGCAAGAGAACGAAGAAAAATTGATAATAGGAGTAAATTAGAAAGTTGCTTAAAATTGAATGCTCTATCTGAATCACAAAAGAAAAAATTGGGTTCAGTGTCCCTTTAAAGGGACATGGAACCCAATTTTCTTCTTTCATGATACAGATAGAGGTGCCCATTTATGAAGCTCTGGATGCCTGTAGGCTCGCCAAAAACAGCAGTTATGAAACAGCGGTCTAAAGACCGCTGCTCCATAACCCTGTCCACCTGCTCTGATTAGGTGGACAGACATTGCCGCAATTCAACCCGATCGAGTACGATCGGGTTGATTGACACCTCCCTGCTGGCTGCAGATTGGCCACGAATCTGCAGGGGGCAGCCTTGCACTAGCAGCTCACAAGAGCTGCTGGTGCAATGCTGAATACGGAGAGCGTATTGATCTCCGCATTCAGCAAGGTCTGTCAGACCTGATCCGCACTGTCTGATCAGGTCCGACAGACCTTTGTTAAATAGGCCCCAGAGAATACAATTTTAAACAACTTTCTAACTTACTTCTATTATCTAATTTGTTTCATTCTCTTGGTATTATTTGTTGAAGGAGCAGCAATGCACTAATGGTTTCTAACTGAATTCATGGGGGAGCCAATCACAATCGATATATATATTCATGTATCCACCAACAGAGAAAGGGAACAAAAAAGCGCAACCTCGATTCAAGTGGTTTTAATAATGGATTCACAGCTACAACACAAGGTAAGAATTGCACTTACCAAATAACATTTAAAAACATGCACATAAAAAGTAAAGATGGTCTCCACAGGAACAGCAGGGTACACCGGTTTAATTCGCCACGTCCCACCAGGTGAATTCCGGATCCCAGTACTCCTCCAGGCCTGTGATGACTATTTAAAGTCCATATATGTATATAAATAATACATTAGAGTATTACAAAATACTCTAATGTATGATTTATATACATATATGGACTGCTGGTGCAATGCTGAATACGGAGAGCGTATTGCTCTCCGCATTCAGCAAGGTCTGTCAGACCTGATCCGCACTGTCTGATCAGGTCCGACAGACCTTTGTTAAAAAGGCCCCTGAGAATACAATTTTAAACAACTTTCTAACTTACTTCTATTATCTAATTTGTTTCATTCTCTTGGTATCATTTGTTGAAGGAGCAGCAATGCATTAATGGTTTCTAACTGAATTCATGGGGGAGCCAATCACAATCGATATATATATTCATGTATCCACCAACAGAGAAAGGAAACAAAAAAGTGCAACCTCGATTCAAGTGGTTACAAAATACTCTAATGTATGATTTATATACATATATGGACTTTAAATAGTCATCACAGGCCTGGAGGAGTACTGGGATCCGGAATTCACCTGGTGGGACGTGGCGAATTAAACCGGTGTACCCTGCTGTTCCTGTGGAGACCATCTTTACTTTTTATGTGCATGTTTTTAAATGTTATTTGGTAAGTGCAATTCTTACCGTGTGTTGTAGCTGTGAATCCATTATTAAAACCACTTGAATCGAGGTTGCGCTTTTTTGTTTCCTTTCTCTGTTGCATGTATTCGTTGGCTGAGGAGAGAAGAGCCCAGCTTCTGAAAATCAGCACCTCTGATTCCGTAGGTCGACACTGAGTGATGTCATCACCCGGCTCGCTAGTGCGGCAGTTTGGAGTGTGAAGCATAACGGCTGGTTTGGTTTTTGTTACAGCAATCTACTGTTTTCTTGAAAGCGGGTAGCATCTTTGCCCATTCACGACTTACCGACAGCGAGGGGATATTATGGTGAGACCTTCTAATCTATATCTGAACTTTGACTTTTGAAATTTTGTATAGAGACTCTCACCGGGACTGCAATACAATCTTGGGGCACGAGTCCCTTTGGAGCGTTATTCTGTGTGTTAGGACCTATGGTGATAAGACTATATGTTAACATCCTATTCATATTGTTTTTATATTGTTTTTATCTGGTAATAGTTGTGTCCATTTATGATAGTCGCATGTTTGAGGGTTGTGTAGCGCAGAAAAGTTTTTTAGTATTGGTTCATGTATCCACCAATCAACAGCTAGAACCTAGGTTCTCTGCTGCTCATGAGTTTGCAGCAAAGGATAACAAGAGAAGGAAGCAAATTAAATAAAATAAGTAAATTGGAAAGTTGTTTAAAATTGTATTCTCTATCTGAATCATGAAAGATAATGTTTGGGTTTCATGTCCCGTTAACCCCTTCGTGACCAGAGCACTTTTCCATTAGTTGATCGTCTGGAACCAGGGCTATTTTTACATTTCTGCTGTGTTTGTGTTTAGCTGTAATTTTCCTCTTACTTATTTACTGTATCCACACATATTATATACGATTTCTCACCATTAAATGGACTTTCTAAAGATACCATTATTTTCATCATATCTTATAATTTACTATAAAAAAAATATAAAATATGATGAAAAAATAGAAAAAAAACACTTTTTTTTAACTTTGACCCACAAAATCTGTTACACATCTACAACCACCTAAAAACACCCATGCCAAATAGTTTCTAAATTTTGTCTTGAGTTTAGAAATACCCAATGTTTACATGTTCTTTGCTTTTTTTTGCAAGTTATAGGGCAAAAAATACAAGTAGCACTTTGCTATTTCCAAATCTTTTTTCAAAATTAGCAATAGTTACAATGTAACACTGATATCTGTCAGGAATCCCTGCATAACCCTTCACATGTATATATTTTGTTTTAAAAGAAGACAACCTACGGTATTAAACTTGGGGTATTATACTACCCATGTATAGGTGTGTCAGGTTCTCTGGGGGCTAAAAGGCCTTATTTTTAGGGGGCGCGTTCCAACTTGGAATTTTCACATCTGTCATCATGCACCCATGTCCTATTTGGCACACTTTGAAAAGTAGACACCCTTTTCATGCACTAATTCAACCACCAGTCTTTGTCAAACTTTTAGGTAGTCATTTTTTGTGTTATTTTTCACACACATTGCACTTTAGGCATAGATTCTCAGTTCCTGTTATGTGTTACTGACAAAAAAAACACCTCAATATGTGTTCAACAACATCTCCTGAGTACAGTGATACCACCCATGAATAGGTTTGTTGGGTTCTCAGTGGGCTAAAAGGCCTTATTTTTAGGGGACGCATTCCAGTTTTCCAACTTGGAATTTTGACATCTGTCATCTTGCACCCATGTCCTATTTGAAGCATTGCTGAAGCCGGCCAATGTAATTTACCCCATCAAACCATATATTTTTGAAAAGTAGACACCCTAGGGTGTTTGAAATGCTGGTATTTTAACACTTTCCATGCACTAATTCAACCACCAGTCTTTGTCAAACTTTTGGGTATTCATTTTGTTGTGTTATTTTTCACACACATTGTACTTTAGGCATGGATTCTCAGTTCCTGTTATGTGTTACTGAAAAAAAAACACACCTCAATATGTGTTAATCAACATCTCCTGAGTACAGTGATACCACCCATGTATAGATCTGTTGGGTTCTCTGGGGCTAAAATGCCTTATTTTTAGGGGTCACATTCCAGTTTTCCAACTTGGAATTTTCACATCTGTCATCATGCACCCTTGTCCTATTTGGGACATTTCTGAAGCCGGCCAATGTAATTTACCCCATCAAACCATTTATTTTTGAAAATTAGACACCCTAGGGTATTTAAAAAGCTGGTATTTTAACACTTTCCATGCACTAATTCAACCACCAGTCTCTGTCAAACTTTTGGGTAGTCATTTTTTTTGTGTTATTTTTCACACACATTGTACTTTGGGCATGGATTCTCAGTTCCTGTTATGTGTTACTGACAAAAAAAACCCACACCTCAATATGTGTTAAACAACATCTCCTGAGTACAGTGATACCACCCATGTATAGGTGTGTTGGGTTCTCTGGGGGCTAAAAGGCCATATTTTTAGGGGTCGCATTCCAGTTTTCCAATTTGGAATTTTCACATCTGTCATCATGCACTCATGACCTATTTGGGACATTTTTTAAGCCGGCCAATGTAATTTACCTCCATCAAACTATGGCCTACATTTAGAGTTTTGTCGGTAAAGACCTGCGGTGTTAATGCTCCTTTTTTTTTACAGCGCACCCTTAAGCCAACGCTGGTATTACGAGTTGTCTGAATGGCTGCGTTAGCCTCAGAAAAGGGAGCGTTGAGCATAATTTAGCTCCACTTCAACCCTCAATACCAGCGTTGCTTACGGTAGCAACATTGTTTCCTATGGGGAAACACTCTCTTAGTCGACACCTAACACCCTAACATGAACCCTGAGTCTAAACACCCCTAACCTTACACTTATTAACCCCTAATCTGCCGTCCCCGCTATCGCTGACACCTGCATTTTATTATTAACCCCTAATCTGCCGCTCCGGACACCGCTGCAACCTACATTATCCCTATGAACCCCTAATCTGCTGTCCCTAACATCGCCGACACCTATATTATATTTATTACCCCATAATCTGCCCCCCCAACGTCGCCGCCACCTACCTACACTTATTAACCCCTAATATTCCGACCGGACATCGCTGCCACTATAATAAATGTATTAACCCCTAAACTGCCACACTCCCACCTCGCAAACACTATAATAAATTTTATTAACCCCTAATCTGCCCTCCCTAACATCCCCGACACCTACCTACAATTATTAACCCCTAATCTGCCGCCCCCAACATCGCCGCTACTATAATAAAGTTATTAACCCCTAAACCTAAGTCTAACACTAACCCTAACACCCCCTAACTTAAATATAATTTAAATTAAACAAAATAAATTTACTATCATTAAATAAATTATTCCTATTTAAAACTGAATACTTACCTATAAAATAAACCCTAATATAGCTACAATATAACTAATAGTTACATTGTAGCTATTTTAGGATTTATATTTATTTTACAGGCAACTTTGTATTTATTTTAACTAGGTACAATAGCTATTAAATGGTTATTAACTATTTAATAGCTACCTTGTTAAAATAATTACAAAATTACCTGTAAAATAAATCCTAAAATAATTTGCAAATACACCTAACACTACACTATCAATAAATTAATTAAATAAATTACCTACAATTATCTAAACTAAAATACAATTAAATAAACTAAACTATAGTACAAAAAAAAACACTAAATTACAAAAAATAAAAAAATATTACAAGAAGTTTCAACTAATTACACCTAATATAAGCCCCCTAATAAAATAAAAAAGCCCCCTAATAAAATAAAAAAGCCCCCCAAAATAATAAAATGCCCTACCCTATCCTAAATTACAAAGTAATCAGTTCTTTTACCAGCCCTTAAAAGGGCTTTTTGCGGGGCATTGCCCCAAAGTAATCAGCTCTTTTACCTGTAAATAAAAATGCAATACCCCCCCAACATTACAACCCACCACCCACATACCCCTACTCTAAAACCCACACCCGATCCCCCCTTAAAAAACCTAACACTACCCCCCTGAAGATCACCCTACCTGGAGCCGTGTTCACCCAGCCGGGCACCGATGGGCCAGAAATGGACATCCGGAGGGGCAGAAGCCTTCATCCGATCGTGGCAGAAGAGGTCCTCCAAGCGCAAATGTCTTCATCCAAGCGGCATCTTCAATCTTCAATCAACCGGAGCGGAGCCATCTTGAATCCATCCGACCCTGAGCCATCCTCTTCGTACGATGTCCTAAGTCCGAATGAAGGTTCCTTTAAATGACGTCATCCAAGATGGCGTCCCTCGAATTCCAATTGGCTGATAGGATTCAATCAGCCAATCGGATTGACCTCGCATTCTATTGGCTGATCGGAACAGCCAATAGAATGTGAGGTCAATCCGATTGGCTGATTGGATCAGCCAGTTGGATTGAACTTCAATCTGATTGGCTGATTGCATCACACAATCAGACTTTTCCTACCTTAATTTCGATTGGCTGGTAGAATCCTATCAGCCAATTGGAATTCGAGGGACGCCATCTTGGATGACGTCATTTAAAGGAACCTTCATTCGGACTTAGGACATCGTGCGAAGAGGATGGCTCCGCGTCGGATGGATTCAAGATGGCTCCGCTCCGGTTGATTGAAGATTGAAGATGCCGCTTGGATGAAGACATTTGCGCTTGGAGGACCTCTTCTGCCACGATCGGATGAAGGCTTCTGCCCCTCCGGATGTCCACTTCTGGCCCATCGGTGCCCAGCTGGGTGAACACGGCTCCAGGTAGGGTGATCTTCAGGGGGTAGTGTTAGGTTTTTTAAGGGGGGGATCGGGTGTGGGTTTTAGAGTAGGGGTATGTGGGTGGTGGGTTGTAATGTTGGGGGGGTATTGCATTTTTATTTACAGGTAAAAGAGCTGATTACTTTGGGGCAATGCCCCGCAAAAAGCCCTTTTAAGGGCTGGTAAAAGAGCTGATTACATTGTAACTTAGGATAGGGTAGGGCATTTTATTATTTTGGGGGGCTTTTTTATTTTATTAGGGGGCTTATATTAGGTGTAATTAGTTTAAACTTCTTGTAATATTTTTTTATTTTTTGTAATTTAGTGTTTTGTTTTTTTTTGTACTATAGTTTAGTTTATTTAATTGTATTTTAGTTTAGATAATTTGTTAGGTGTATTTGTAACTTAGGTTAGGATATATTTTACAGGTAATTTTGTAATTATTTTAACTAGGTAGCTATTAAATAGTTAATAACTATTTAATAGCTATTGTACCTAGTTAAAATAAATACAAAGTTGCCTGTAAAATAAATATAAATCCTAAAATAGCTACAATGTAACTATTAGTTATATTGTAGCTATATTAGGGTTTATTTTATAGGTAAGTATTTAGTTTTAAATAGGAATAATTTATTTAATGATAGTAAATTTATTTCGTTTAATTTAAATTATATTTAAGTTAGGGGGGTGTTAGGGTTAGACTTAGGTTTAGGGGTTAATAACTTTATTATGGTAGCGGCGACGTTGGGGGCGGGAGATTAGGGGTTAATAATTGTAGGTAGGTGGCGGCGATGTTAGGGAGGGCAGATTAGGGGTTAATAAAATTTATTATAGGGTTTGCAATGTGGGGGGCCTCGGTTTAGGGGTTTATAGGTAGTTTATGGGTGTTGGTGTACTTTATAGCACAGTAGTTTAGAGCTTTATGTTCCTGCGTTAGCCCATAAAACTCTTAACCACTGACTTTTTTTGGCGGTAGGAGTCTTGTCGGTAGAGGCTCTACCGCTCACTTCTTCCAAGACTCGTAATACCAGCATTAGGCAAATCCCATAGAAAAGATAGGATACGCAATTGACGTAAGGGGATCTGCGGTAGCCTCGAGTCGCAGAAAGAAAGTGAGCGGTAGACCCTTTCCTCTCTGACTCTAAATACCAGCGGGTGTTAAAAAGCAGCATTAGGACCCCTTAACACTGCTTTTTAACCCTAACGCAGAACTCTAAATCTAGGTGTATATATTTTTGAAAAGTAGACACCCTAGGGTATTTGAAATTCTGGTATTTTAATACTTTCCATGCCTTAATTCAACCACCAGTCTTTGTTAAACGTTTGGGTAGTCATTTTTTTATGTTATTTTTCACACACATTGCACTTTAGGCATGGATTCTCAGTTACTGTTATTTGTTACTGACAAAAAAACACCTCAATATGTGTTCAACAATATCTCCTGAGTACAGTGATAGCACCCATGAATAGGTTTGTTGGGATCTCAGGGGGCTAAAAGGCCTTATTTTTAGAGGGCGCATTCCAGTTTTCCAACTTGGAATTTTCACATCTGTCATCATGCACCCATGTCCTATTTGGGACATTTTTGAAGTCGGCCAATGCAATTTACCCCTATCAAACCATATATTTTTGAAAATTAGACACCCTATGGTATTTGAAATGCTGGTATTGTAATACTTTCCATACCTTAATTCAACCACCAGTCTTTGTCAAACTTTTGGGTAGTCATTTTTTTATGTTATTTTTCACACACATTGCATTTTAGACATGGATTCTCAATTCCTGTTATGTGTTACTGACAAAAAACACATCAATATGTGTTGAAAAACATCTCCTGAGTACAGTGATACCACCCATGAATAGGTTTGTTGGGTTCTCAGGGGGCTAAAAGGCCTTATTTTTAGGGGGCGAATTCCAGTTTTCCAACATGGAATTTTCACATCTGTCATCATGCACCCATGTCCTATTTGGGACATTTCTGAAGCCGGCCAATGTAATTTACCCCCAACAAACCATATATGTATGAAAATTAGACACCCTAGGGTATTTGAAATGCTGGTATTTCAATACTTTCCATGCCTTAATTCAACCACCAGTCTTTGTCAAACTATTGGGCAGTCATTTTTTAGTGGTATTTTTCACACACATTGTATTTTAGGCATGGATTCTCAGCTCCTGTTATGTGTTACTGCCAAAGAAGACTCCAATATGTGTTCACCAACATCTCATGAGTACAGCGATACCACCTATTCATAGGTTTCTTGGCTTATTTGGGGGGTGCAATGCCAAACGTCTGACATGTTTGTGATTTCTTTTCACATTTAAGATATCTTCTTTGTCTATAGTCTTTTTGGGGGCTTTTTTACATACCCCAATTTATTTGCTTGCCATGAATGTGCATATATTTGAAAAGTTGACACCCCAAGGTATTGTTTATGGAGTGCTTTGATGCCTTTGATGCAACCGTTTTTAACCAAAAAAATTGGAGAAAGTGTATGGTGGTCATTTTTTTAATTTTTATTTTTACACACACATTGCTTTTTGACTATGATTTAGGAGAGCTTGTTGTAAGTTATTGCAAGAAAACACTCCAGGTTGTTTTCTGCAAGACCTCCTGAGTACACCTATGCCCCCATGCATAGGTTTGCCAGGATTTTGGGAAGGTTCAGTTACAATTGTATGACTTGTAATTTGAGTTGAAAGTGAGAGTATTTCTTCTGATAAGCCTATCTTTAGTTTGGGGCCTATTGCATACCCGGTATTTATTTATTGCCATGAAAATGTATATATTTGAAACATTGACACCCCAAGGTATTGTATATTGAGTGCTTTGATGCCTTTGATGCAACCGTTTTAGCTAAAAAAAATTGTAGAAAGTGTATGGTGGTAATTTTTCAATTTTCATTTTTACACACACATTGCTTTTTTACTATGATTTAGAAGAGCTTGTTTTCTGCCAGACCCCCTGAGTACACCCATGCCCACCATGCATAGTTTTGACAGGGGTTTTGGTAAAATACAGCACCAATTTTAGAACTTATTTAAAAACAGAACAGTGAAATGTAAAAATCTGGCATAGTAAAAGTAAAAAACAAAAACAAACAAACTCAGTAACAGTAAACTTAACCAAAAAAAAAAAAAAACACAACAGCAAATATAATTTTTTTTTTTTTTTAAATCTACCAGTTTGTGATACTGCTTGAAGCAGTCCCCAATGCAGAGTCCAGGCTGTCCAGGCTGTCCAGGGCAATCAGGACAGTAAAAGGTGGTGCCCTTCTCTGCCCCCTCTTGGTACAGACTCTGCATTTCTTCTGAGGATTCTGCTTTGCCGCAGTAGGGGGTATTTTGAACATAAAATGAGTAGCCCCAACTTTGCTCTCTCCCATCACTGCCCAGGGAGCAGGTGCCTCTTGGTACAAAATCCCCGAAGTGATCTAGAGCTGAAACTGTAAAAAAGTCAGTTTCATTCCGGGGTTCGCTTTTTTGAACAAAAAAGTGTTGTGGGTTGCAATCTGCATTAACTAAATTGCAACCTTTTTGTGCCAGGCCGTTGTCCTCCGCATAATTAGGTAGGGCTGCAGCAGCTGTTCTGCCAGATCAACCCCACCCATATGCCGGTTATAAGCCTTGACGCACACTGGCTTCCTTATGCTCTCAGCTCTGCCAAGTACAGAGACCTCCACAGTCCTCTCATTGTGGATGGTGGTAAGAAGGTACACATCCTTCTTGTCTCTGTACTTAAGTGCCAACAGCTCCTCTTGGCGCAGAGCTGAGGTCTCCCCCCTTTGTAGCCGGGTGCGTGCAAGTTGTCCTGGGAAACCTGCACAGTTCTTTTTAATTGTACCGCAAGCTACTGTATCAAAGCAATACAGTAGCTTGAACAAAAGGACACTTGTATAAAAATGATCTAAATACAAGTGGTACCCTTTGTTCATTAGGGGTAATATCAGGTCCCAGACAATCTTGCCAGTGGTTCCCATATGTTCTGGGCAACCTGGAGGGTCAAGGTGACTATCCTTTCCTTTATACACCTGAAAGGCCTGAATATACTCAGGGCTCAATGATTGAAAGCTCTCTGGGCTGGCGAGATTATTAATCAATGCTCGCCAGTCCTTCTATTTCCCTGGTGGAATGATCTAAAGCCATTTTTTACCCTGAAAACAGGGTGTCTCGCTAAGGGGCGTATACTGCATTTTCATATGAAATGTGCACAACAAAATTCGTATTTTAAACATTATACAAAACAAATATTTGAACCATTCACACAAAAATAAGCAGGGAAAAATTCTATTGGTAAGGTGCATCAAAAATCGTAACAAAATTATTCACCCAAAATCGTATGTTAACAAAAAAGTAAAATTAGTATGTAATTTACACAGGAATAAATCAAATTAAATATTCACAGCATAAATCGTAATTGTATTACACTGGATGTGCAAAAATCACACAGAAATTTTAATTTATAAATACAAAATGCAAAGCGTAATTGTTGTTTTTTTCGTAAAATTGGGCTAAACATGGGCGTTCCATGGGCGTTCCATGGGCGTATATGACAATGTCTCACTAATCCCAGCGAAATTCTATAAAGATTTTCGCACTGCAGATATCACAGTTTTTTCTCACCAACTAAAAGGTGGCGAGCTTTTGTCAACACAATACGAACACTTATAACCCCAATAGAAAAACAAATGCATACGAACATATAGGCGAATGTAAGATGCTGTAAGCAGAAAGCAGCATAATGTGAGTTATATTGACTGCAGGATTTTAATTTTAAAGTGCTCCCTCTGCTCCCTGCTAACTTTGCACTAAGAAGCGAAGTTTCCCTATCCAGTGAGCTTCATTAGTTTTAATAGGAGCCATCTCGCAACTTGCAGGGACTGCCTGTTTTTTACGATCATTGCACCGGGGCAGCCCTGCGAGTGTCAGCAAGAAAAAGAAGGTTTGAGCTGGTGAAGAATATATAATCGAGCTCTCAGTCTCATTCTCACAGAGCTTATACAACTTTACTCCATATTTGGAGCACTTGGAAGGAATATACTGCTTGAATACCAGCCTTCCTTATACTTCATCAGGGATTCATCCACACATATATTCCTTCCAGGTGTACAAGCCTCTGCAAACCTGGCATTGATGAGGGCCCATTGCTGCTTTGCCATATATGAGTCAGGCTTTGCAGCATGGAACTGATGGGCATATAAATTAGTTTTGGGGCGACAATGTTCCCCAATACATCATCGCCCAGAAACACCTCCATAAACTGTTGGAGGCTAAATTCTGCCAGGATTTGCTGTGAAGGGTGGGATATCTGACATCTGGTGATGAGGCATTACCCACCCTTCAGCAGCAATGGCAGCTGGAGCAACACGTCTCCTTCTGGCAGGGGGGCTAGTAGGGGGGTAGCAGCCACAGATACATCACTATCAGTTGAGACTGTATCTAATGATGTATCTGAGCATATTGCAGGATCAAAATTGGGGTCCAAGTCTGACAGAGAGGCGCCTGACTCTGACACAAGGATGGCATATGCCTCCTCAACACTATATGTTCTCTGTGACATGATTTATTTTTATCTATCACAGAGAAAAAAAAATAATAAAAAAAAATATCAACACAAAATTTAAATTAACTAAATTAACTAAATGGCTCTGAAAAGAGCCTTTGGGTCTCACAAAAAAACTACTAAAAAAAAATTAACCCCTTAGAAATGCACAGAGCAAAAAAGTGCTTTTGTGCAAGAGCTAATGATTTGTAGTGATCACTGGCAAGCTAGGGGTTAATCTAAGAACCTTTGGGTTTTACCATTTTTAAACTAATATAAGTGACTAAATCTCTCTCAACACAGATCTCTCTCTCCCACAAAAACGCAAGTGTGGAGAGGTAGGGAGATCCACACTGTTCAGTGTCAATATTTACTAATATTGACATGATCAGACAAATGTGATTTTTTTATTATTATAAATAATTAAATTATAGAGCAAGCTCAGATTGGATGACCCCAGCTTGCCCCTATGATGAGGCAGGCTATGGACACACCCAGAAGCCCCATGATGCACTGGGCATCACCATCTTTGAAGCCACATGGGGAAGGGGGGAGGTGGGCTATATGGGGCTATTTTATTCAAAAATAAATATATTTTTTAATTTATTTTTTTGTGATGTGATTTTACTAAGTTTCTCGACCCACCAAGGCACTTAGCACACTTACAGAGCATCAGAAGCCTATCCGATGGCTTCTGATGCTCTGCCTGACTGCTGAACCGGAAGTGATCGCTCCGTGGGAGTGATCAAAATGGAGCCCAGCAGTCAGGAACAGTATTGCAGGATGCCTCATCATCGAGGCATCACTGCCATACTGTTTGAGCTGCTTCCAGCTCAGGTTTACCAAATTACCCTCTCCCTCCATCCATTATACTTTATGTTCCATAGTGTAGTGGTCCCATCTGCTCCTTCCCCGCCCCCATGCACACTCCTGTCCCCCGGGCCATGCGCGTGCCTGTGCGCACTCCTGGCGCCCCTGCACCCGATCCCGCCCCCCTCTGACGTACAGTTGTGCTCATAAGTTTACATACCCTGGCAGAATTTATGATTTCTTGGCCATTTTTCAGAAAATATGAATGATAACACAAAAACTTTTCTTTCACTCATGGTTAGTGTTTGGCTGAAGCAATTTATTATCAATCAACTTTGTTTACTCTTTTTAAATCATAATGACAACAGAAACACGCAAATGACCCTGATCAAAAGTTTACATAGCCTGGTGATTTTGGCCTGATAACATGCACACAAGTTGACACAAAGGGGTTTGAATGGCTATTAAAGGTAACCATCCTCACCTGTGATCTGTTTGCTTGTAATTAGTGTGATTTTTAAAAGGTCAATGAGTTTCTGGACTCCTGACAGACCCTTGCATCTTTCATCCAGTGCTGCACTGACAATTCTGGATTCTGAGTCATGGGGAAAGAAAAAGAATTGTCAAAGGATCTGTGGGAAAAAGGTAGTTGAACTATATAAAATCATATTTTAATAATCATATTCTATGAAAAATGGCCAAGAAATCATAAATTCTGCCAATAAAATCCTAATACCATCCAAAATATTAAGAAGCTTCTCCTTGGAACTCATGACAAGCATTGCCTAAAAATCACTTAAAGGGACATAATAGTCATATGCTAAATCACTTGAAAGTGATGTAGCATAACTGTAAAAAGCTGACAGGAAAATATCACCTGAACATCTCTATGTAGAAAAGGAGGATATTTTACCTCACAGTTTCCTCAGTTCACCAGAGTAAGTGCTGTGTAAAAAGTAATACTTCAGTTACTGCCCAGCTGCAGGTAAAAAAAAACAAAAAGAAGAAGAGAGAGTATTAGCGCTAGTAGTGATTACAGTGGTAATGCACACTAAATGACAAACACACTGGTTAAAAGCGTAATGAAAAAAAGGTCATGGCCAATTGTTAGTTAACACTGTCCCATATAGTGGTATATAGTCATCAATATACACCCAGTGTTGTGCTAACAGACACACAAAAGTACTTGTTTCCTAAAAAGTGATGTATAGAATCAAAGTCCGCTCCGGCGTTGCTGCTCCAAGAATGAGGGAGGCGTTTGGCAACAGATCCCTTAATACAGCTGTTAGCAGAAAAACAAAAACACACGCCACTTTGAGCTTAGATCATTTAATTATAAAACAAAGCTTAAGTAACAAATATACTTACAGTGTTAAAAAGTTAAAAATGCATCACAAGGTTCTTGGGAGCCTTTCCCACCAGATACCTCCATCTTGTATTGAATACCCTCCTCTTTTTTGGTCTGCCAGGTACTGAGTCTTATAACTTTCTCCAGGGAACGTCTACCGCTTATCTCCCTTACAAGTCGGCTGTTTTCCTATTGGTTTCTCGAATCTCAGGGTTGGTTCAATCCAACTACGGGTGCTGGTAAGTGGTGTTGTATCAATACAAGGCAAAGGTATCTGGTGGGATAGGTTCCTGAGAACCTTCTGATGCATATTTAACTTTGTAACACTGTAAGTGTATTTGTTACTTGTGCTTTGTTTTATCATTAAATGATCTACGCTCAGGAGATTTAACTTAACTCTTATGAGATTTCATAGTAAACGTCCTTAAACTGAATAGGGAAATAATATGGGTGTGTTTGAGGCATGCTCTCTTGCAGGTCCTGGGACAGGCATACTGATTTGCTGCTTAAAGTCCTTTACAATGGGGTGTGAATAATTAGGATATTTTGAGGTAAAATATCTTTCTCTTTTACATAGAGATGTTCAGATGATATTTTCTAGTCAGATCTTTACAGAAGTGCTGCATCACTTTCAAGTGTTTCAACATTTGGGTATCATATCTCTTTAAAGCAAGAAATTAAACTAGCTCTCAAAACTGCCTTATCTAGATATGGAAACCCACAGAAAAGAGCCGAAAATACAGAAATTCTTCTAACAGCAGGAGTTTCCAGAAGAAACTAAACGTTTCAAGACAAAAACTGAGAATCCAAATAGAGCACAGGTTCAAAAAAGAACAACCTGCAAGATTCGTAGAACTGGTTTGACTAAAGCAGGAACAAAACTCTGAACATCAGGAAGGAAAGCAATCTTTTTGTAAAATAAAAACTGAAAAGTACCGGAAACTGTCCTTTCAAAAAAAAAAAAAAAAAAAGCAGATAAATACTTATCCAAACCATCCTGAAGAAAATGAGGAATTCAAGGAATTTAAGAGTGCCAGATAAAACCTTGCTTCACAAACCAAGAAATAAGGGCCTAACAAAACCTATGAAAAACCTTCCTTGGAACAGGTTTACAGGATCAAATCAAGACTTCAATAACAGAATCAGCAAAAAAAAAACTCTGTCTAAAAACTAAGCATTCAATCTCCAAGCAAACAAGCTCAGATATTTGAGAACCTAATGAAACAAAATGGACCTTGACACAGAAGGTCAAGGCACAGAAACAAAGGCTACAGAGAACAACTGAACATCTACATCACATCCTGGCTATCATTCTTGGAAAAAGAACAAGAGATGGAAAGAAGTAAATGTAGAAATGAGGAAAAGGAAGGTCCCGCTGGGTATAAAAATTAAAATTTTATTATGCATCAGAAAAGATTAAAAAGACATCTGAAAAATGCGGTCACAGATGCAAAGGATATGAGAGGGAGTAGCTCCAAGTGGCTGACATGTTTTGGCACTAAGCCGTAATCATACCCTAAGGTGCTACACCTAACATGTATAAAAAGGTGTGTTCTAAAATCTGATAGGATGAAACCCTTAATAGAAAAAGCCGCCCTCAAATGCTAAGTCACTCATTACCTCTGACGGCTGACTTGGTCTAACTTCAGGAGCACCAGAAGATACACGGCATTACCAAACAAATAAGTTTTTAGGGGTGAGTGTGTTCCTACAAAAAACCCGGACACCGGAACGGGGTGTATAATTATTTACATTGATATTGGACCTCTTTGGGATGTTCCTTATTTCTTTTTACTAATGGAAAGAAGTAAGCCAGAAAAAATAACCAAGGAGCTACAAGAGCAACTATAAACTCTGCCTTTAGGATTCCTGGACCTCTCAACATTTCTGGAGAGCTTGTAGAACAAACTAGCCATCAAATCTAATTCTGGAAAACCCCATCAATCCACAATCTGATAGAAAACTTCCATATGAATAAATCACTCCTAGTGACTGAGAAGTCTGCTTCCCAATTGCTTACTCCTGGAATATGAACTGCAAAAAATAAACAGAGATAAATATCTGTCCAGACCAAAATTCAGGAGACCTTCCTCATCACCAGGGAAATTTGAGGTCTATCTTGATAATAGAAAAAAGCCCCCACTGTGACATTGCATTATCGGAAACTCAGAAAATGTTCTCTTCAACAGAGGCCAGCTCTGAAGAGCCCTGAAGATTGCATGGTGTTCCAGAACATATATTAAGTACCCTCGCTGCCTAAGAAGACCAAAGTCCCCGTGCTTTCTGAGACCTCCACACTACAACCTGCACTGACAAAATTGCATTTGTTAAGACCACAGTCTAATTTGAACAAACATAAAATGCACTAATTAATAATCCACAAAAAAACAGGAATAGTTTTTTAAAGAAATCCAAAAAGCTGAGAATAACCCCTGCAAACAAAGCTGGAAAAGCCTCATGAAACAAAACAAATGGAATAGCATTGAATACTGCAATCATCAGACCTAATACCTACATGCAAAGAACTATGAATGGAAAAGGTGCTGAATATTAGAACAAGTTGAAAATATCTTCCGTCTCCTATGGTCTGACAATAATAGTCTCATAGAGTCTATAATGACACCTAGTAATATAATCCTGGAATATGGAGAAATAACTCTTTGGAGAATTGATTCTCCAAGCATGCTCTTGAAGAAACAACAAGAGTGTGTAAGTATAATCTACTGCTAAATGGAGCCTTTACCGAAATATGATCCATGTAAAGAACCACCAAATACCCTCTTATTACAGACAACAGCGTTCCCAGAAATTATAGAAAATTATAGAAGCAGTAGTCAAACCAAAAACGAAGATCAACAAATAGAAATAGCTTGTCCAGGAATGCAAAACTAAGAAAATAACGAAAGTTCTTATGATAGGGACCTAAAGAAAAACATTAATCAAATAGAATCTAAGCATAGACTGCCCTTGTAGAACAAGAGGCAAAAATAAAAATATTCCAAATTGACTCCAGCTTAAAAGAAGGAACTTTGAGAAATTGATTAAAGTCTTAAAATCCATAATTGGCCTTTAAGGCCCATGTTTCTTGGGAATAATGAAGAGGTTTAAATAAAACCACTGGCCTTGTTCCAACCTTGGAACTTGGACTATAAACTCCAAAGTTCCCAGATCTAAGACAGACTGGAAAAAAGGCACTTGCCTTTAAATAATTTTTCAGAACAAGTGAAACCAAATCTGTATTCCTAGGAAACTAAGTTCAGAACCTATGGATCTAGACATATTGAAACCAAACTACCTGTAAAAGGCATAAACTACCCCTTACCAGAAATTCTGGATTGAAGGCCATACCTTCATGCAGACTTAAAGGGTCAATGAAGTCCAAAATAAACTTTCATGATTCAAATAGGGCATGTAATTTTAAACAACTTTCCAATTTACTTTAATCACCAATTTAGCTTTGTTCTCTTGGTATTCTTAGTTGAAAGTTAAACATAGGAGGCTCATATGCTAATTTATTAGACCTTGAAGGCCGCCTCTTATGTGAATGCATTTTGACTGTGTTTTACCACTAGAGGGCATTAGTTCACGTGTCTTTGAGCTCACGCACGTGATGTTACCTAGGAGTAAGCCCTGATTGGCTAAAATGCAAGTCTGTCAAAAGAACAAAAATAAGGGGGCAGTTTGCAGAGGCTTAGATACAGGTAATGGCAGAGGTAAAAAGTGTATTATTATACCTGTGTTGGTTATGCAAAACTGAGGAATGGGTAATAAAGGCATTATCTATCTTTTTAAACAACAAAAATTATGGTGTTGAAGGTCCCTTTAATAGACAACGCAGGTTTCTTACTTGTTCCAATTTGAACATGGCTTCCAGGAAAAACAGAAAGAGCCCTGTTTCTAAATGAAAGAGGAGGATTTTAGATTCCTAGCTGGATGAAGGGAATGCAAAAATTTAGAAGTTCTGATCTCACCCTTAGCATTCTAGGCATGAGAGAGAAAAGCTCTTTTACCTCCAATCACAGTAAGCATCCAGACCAGGCCCAAACAAAAAATATTCCCTGAAAAAGAAGGGGCAAAAATCTAGACTGAAACATCATGTTTTATAAGAAATCAGCAACTTTAGCTGGATTAAAACTCAAGTTTCTGGCTTGCTAGGTGGCAGTGCAAACACTGAACCACAATGGACTGCCGCTTCCTCCTGCTCAGGATTGCTAATGTCATAAATTTGGCATTAAACTTAATAATGTTAACAACAGCGTCACAAATAAAAGCATTAGCTGACTTTAAAAGTCTTAAAGGGATATTCCAGTGAAAATTAGAAACCACATGGATGCATTTCAGTATTGAACAGAATCATTTTTGTAATACACATGCATTAGCAAAAAGGCTTCTAATAAAAGCTATAACTGTTTTAAAAGAGTATTTACATATGCAACGTGCACCAGCATTTTAAACACAGTACATGCTCAGAGAGCCTAAGGTGTTTGTACCATCTGGTAATGATTCAATTTGTTAATTGCTGACATGATACCAGCCCCAGTGATGATCTGAGCAGCTGCAGTATTTAAAATGTGGGTGCAATATCTAGCTATGCTTCACATGCACATGAAAAGAAAAATGTTAACACTAAAACAGTGATAACTTTTACTAAAAGCAATACATGTATATTGCAAATATCTTCCTATTTAAAGATGTAATTAATCTATGTGCATTTAGATTTTGACTGGAATTTCCTTTTAACTGATTCCAGAACTCTATACCAGCAGATTCATCAGAAAATGTCTCAGATAAGCTATCACACCAAAGAGCAGAGGATGCAGCAACACAAGCAATACTAATTGCTGGCCTAAAAAGGAAACTTATTTGCTGAAAAGCCACAATACTAAAAGAATCTTATTAACAAAGTTCTATCCCAAGGTGGAATAGTAGTACTTTTAGCCAAATTAGAACTAGCCCCATCTACCTTAGAGATAGTTACCCAAAGGTCTATGTCAAAAAAGGAAAAATCCTTTTTAAATATTAAAGGGGATACCAGGCTAGACCACTCTTAAATACAATACTTCAGAGAACGCATCAGGAACCGTAGAATAGGTTTAAATAGGTTTAAAAAAGCATTTGAATAACACATGGTTCTTCAAACCACGGGTCGAGACCTATTACTGGGTTGTGACGTGTATATGTTGTATGAGAGTGTGTGGTGTGTGTGTGTGTGTTATGTGAGAGTGTTTGGTGTTTGTGTGTGTGTTATATGAGAGTGTATGGTGTGTATGTGTTGTATGAGAGTGTGTGGTGTGTGTGTGTGTGTTATATGAGAGTGTGTGGTGTGTGTGTGTTATATGAGAGTGTGTGGTGTGTGTGTGTGTGTTATGTGAGAGTGTTTGGTGTTTGTGTGTGTGTTATATGAGAGTGTATGGTGTGTATGTGTTGTATGAGAGTGTGTGAAGTGTGTGTGTGTTATATGAGAGTGTGTGGTGTTTGTGTGTGTGTGTTATATGAGAGTGTGTGGTGTGTGTGTGTTATATGAGAGTGTGTGGTGTGTGTGTGTGTGTGTGTTATATGAGAGTGTGTGGTGTGTGTGTCATTACCTTTTACAACACTTTCAATTTTGACTACAATCAAGAATAAAGTACATTCAAATTTTAGTCACTTTGCCAAAAATTGCAACTATCTCCTTATTATTACTTACTTATTATTATTACTTCAGAAATGTTCAGACTAAGCATAAAAATAGGGCCGCGAAGGTATATGGTATTATGCCACTGAGTTTTGGGAAAAAAAGTTTGAAGAACCCTGTAATTGAGTATACGAGGAAACATAAAATAATCTTTTTTATGTAAATTGTATCCATTGACCCACATTAAATGTTTGTCGCATTTATCATAGATAAAGCAGTTTTCATTTTTTGCTTGTTACAATTTAAAAGTTACTGGTTGTGATTTTAATTGCATACTAATAAATACAAATTTATACTATAGTTTAGCAATTTAAAGTCAATAAAATTGCCTGCACGATTGCACATTACAAATTAAAACTAATGAATTTACTTATTTTTTTTCATTGAGTGTAATGTAATTTACAAATTAATATAAAAAATATAGTATCTACTCTTAAAATGTAAAGGGAGATTATACTGTAAAAATAAAATGCTCTGGTTAAGATTATTCTATTATTTTTAACTCAATATTGTTTTTCACTGCGTTTAACCTCTGGAAATGTTTTTAACACATAGGACGACAGTCTAGATCCAGGGCTGGACTGGGAATAAAAAATATGAAGACCAGCCCTATTTTCCGTTGAGTTGGTAGAATGCACATGTGCCACTTTTCTCAAAGGGGATTACTGGACACTCCTTCCCCAATATTGTTTTCAGTATTAAATTATATTACTTTGTATTAAATAAAAAATTTAGTCAGATTGATGTTATATAGGCACCCTACAACCCAACTGCATCAATTATTCACCCCTTTAAATTGTAGCTTTCCAGCCCCAACTGCTTCAGCTCACCGGGAAATCTCCTGGTATCCTGGTAGACCAATCCGGCCCTGTCTAGATCACATTAGAGGTAGCAGAATAAAAACATCCCAGACTCATTGGGCTAGATTTATCAAGCCCTTTTCTCCACTTTGACTGCACCTCTTATTTGGAGAATTTCAACCTCCCCGGTCTCTTCCTGTGATTGGCTGTGCGCAGACAGTGGGCTGGATTGCACGCAAGCTCAAAAGGAGCGCTCATATACAATAGTAAATGCGGGCAGTGGAGGAAAAGCCAGGTGGTCAGGGGTGAATATGTACAATCCTATCCACCAGTGATTGATACATTTATTACATTGATGATTATCAAGATTGTGCAGTCATAAATTCCAACAGCACAACTGCACTATAATTAATAGGGCTCATTATGAATTACATTTTTATTCTAGAATGCCATTTTAATAATATGCACTGGTGAATTGTTCTTAAAAGGACACCATATTTTCTGCTTTGCAGTTAAAGCATTGCAGCTCAGAAGTGTAATTAATAGATGCTTCCTTGCAGCAGCTAATGAAGTATATATTTTTGACCCGTTTGGATATGTGTTTAACTGCCTGCATCGTCTGCCCCTATTTAATCTCTAATGAAGCAGGTGGTACAGCCAATCAGATGCTGTCAGATGGACAATGGTAGGACAATTGTTTGGTAGAAAATGGTTAATGTTGAATAGTTATACTTAAAGAGGCGTTAAACTCAAAATGTAATTTTACTTATAATGTTCAATTTTGTGTAGTTAAAAAAAATACATTCAATGGTTTATATTTTTCCACCTTTTTCTTACCGTTTAACAATAAATTCAGCTTTTTCCATTGCTCCTAAGGGGCTGCAGTGCATACCACAGAATCAAGAAAACATATCTTATAATCTTATGGACTAATTTCTTGATTAATTGACAACAGCTTAGGAGATAGGATAGACAATACTCATGATGCTTTTTAGCAGGTAGGTCTGACTGTGCTTTTTGCTAACAAATGGATTATTTAAAATTATTTTATATGTATTTTGCCTAAAGGTAGCTTTGCAATTTAGTAGTTAATTACTGGTATATATGATGCATATTATATACAAATTAAGTAAATGTCTTTTTAAAATAGGAATTGTTAATTGTTTGAATGTATATGGGAAAATGTAAGTTCTGATTAGTTAGTAACATGTATATTGCATGCTTGTTGGTTCAAAGGCATAGCCAAGAGCCAGTTCATCAGAGCAAAATGCAAATATTTACTACTAAATATTCATCACAAAATCCTGAGATCTGTAAAATTTTGAACAAATATTTTCCCCAATTATATGGATAATCCTCAAACCAATAGCAGAGAGCGGTTTTATAAGTTTGGTTAACCTTATCTCTCCTAGTCAATTAAGGTCAATAACTGATAACAGAAGTTCTTGGTTGACTATCAATGGTACCTTCAGGTGCGGTAAGAAAAATTGCAAAGCATGTGAGTATATTAAAACAGGCAGAAAATTCTATTCTTGTAAAACAGGTCAAAGTTTTAAAACCAAGGGAAGTAATAAACTGTTCCACCTCCTATGTAATCTACGTTATAGAGTGTACTAAACATCATAAACAGCATGTAGGCATGACGAGAGAGGTGCGTACACGTATACGTGAACACTTAGGGTACATCACGAATGACCAAAGATGTTCGGCTTGGTCTCGCCACTCTTTAAGATGGTGTGCAATTGAAACCATCAAAGCCCGAGAAAGAGGTGGAGCCAAATCACAACTTTTTACCTGACAGGAGACCTACTGGAATTGGAAAATCTGTTCCAGTAGGTTTCAATTCAGAATTTGATATAATTAATTTTTGTGAATTAATTCGATATTTAGTAACTAAACCTTGTATAAGTTTACATGGAAACAAGTTATATACTTTTTAGATTTAGTAACGTATCACCCAATAGGTATAAAGAGATAATAATATTACATGCAAAGCTGATGTAATTATATATATGGAAATAATGAGGTGTATTCTCTTAAGTTTTTTATTACAAATCATAGATCACGGGATAGTGGTTAAGTATATGGAGCATAAACATGAGAGAATTAATATTAAAGTTTGAAATTATCCAAGATACTTCAAATATGTATAATGTGGCACATAATCCTATATCAGCCTCTGTAACTACTGGTTATCGAATCAGCAGCAGTATTTGCACAGTTTTGTCATGTGATTAGCGCTGCTGATTGGGTCAGTGGCCATTACATGTTTTACAGGTCACAAACTATTCCAGATGGACACATGGCACCAGCTGAAAAGACCTGCTTAAATTCATATTATAGGGTTTTTACAAATTAATATTATAAGTAATATTATTAATACTACTACTAATACTTATCCAACTTCTCTTGCCAGGTACCATCTCTGTTTACAAACCAATGGAGCAAATATATAAGGGAAGGATAATTAATCAGTGCTATGTAGAGATCGGATACAGCTATGCTTTTCAAATATGATTCAATTTATGTTAATAAAAATATGATTCAATTTCTATCTAGTCTCGCCATATAAGTATTTATCAACAAACATCTACCAAAGTAATTACCACAAAGGTGAACAGAAGAATGGGGGGGGGGGGACAAAAAAAAACTTTAGACTATAAAATTCAGGCTAAATAAATTGTAGCCAAAACAAAAGGTTATTTACAAGTTTGGTATCTACTTATGAATGGATATCCAACTTTATATAAAACTTCCATAATGCTGATTTGCAAAGGGGCTTTAAAGAGATATCTGCATCTGCTTAAACTGCCCAAGAATGGGCCTTAAGTTAATATTTTTAAACTGACAGAATGAGGAGATGTAAACATATAATGAACTAGGAAATTGTCTTTACAATGACACTGTGAAAGGCAGCCTGTCAGTCTCTCCTCAGGCTCATGTTCTGCCAAGGTGGATGTAGTCTGCTGTCTTAGAAATATATAAAGACAAATCCTATCAAGTAGATGGAGCAAGAGAATGGGTTTATAGCTCGGAAATCTGTTCAACTAACATAACAGTCAATTATTATTTCAGCTGTGTCATGTTTCTTGTGTGGGTATTTAGCAGTGTGAATAAGCACTACTTGATAGTAGGTACACAGAGCAGGTCTTTATTCAGCTCAGATGTAAGCAACAACACACAACTGAACTAACTGAGAAAACTAACATAGAGAAGATGGCTGCTGATCATAGAGTTCCCTCCCAGCTCCAGAGTGTCTTTTCTTAAAGTAACAATATACCACATCTCCCCAACTACTTCCAAATCCCCTCTTAACATTTAACACATCTTAAAAACAAAGAAACAATACAAATGTGCTCCAATAGCTCAATATACTTTATCATACGACATAATCTTTTAGTCTCTCTGGAGGGTGTATTGCCCTTCCAGCTCGTGATATTTTGTGTCCAGCTTCTGCAGACTATATAGGGACAAATTGTGTTTTATCTTAGTTTATATAAGGAGATCAAGCACAGGTCTTCATAACTGTAAACTTTATTAAGAATTCTATAAACACACACACTATGCAAGAGGCACTTCCTGACTCTACCATTGTGCACATAACAACAGGTTGATATGGTTCATACCAACTGATAATCTCAATATCACACATTTCCCTTTTTCTTTTCTTTTTAAACAACAGAAAACTTTAAGTACATTTTTTTTTAACTGTAGTCTATGTGAAAAAACTTCAGTCCCTTTTAACATTGTTCAATTAGATGATTAGGTTTTTTGATATATCGACCTTACCTTGTTTGCATTGCATCACTGGCAGGCAAGTCAGTCGAGCTTTGCAAAGTTTCTCTGGCATCTTCATTCTCCAACTGCAATGGAGTGTTCAATGTATCCTCACAGGTTTCCTTCACTGTCGAATTGTTGTGAACTGATGGAATAGCCATCAAATGTCTACGATTCCTACGTAAACATTGCCCATCATTGGTTTGAACTACATACGATCTTGGAGAATATTGCTGGATAACTGTCCCTTCAGTATTCCAGCTGTTTGAACCTTGTACTCGCACAGGAGTTTGTACCTGAAGATTCTCCAAAGGCTTTGCAGCTCGGTCATAGTATTCATTCCTTTTTTCTCTGAGTTTCAATTTGGTTTCTATTACATGTTTTTGTGGGAACCTTTTCCAAGGTTTCACAACCGGTACTCGTGTGACCAGCTGTCTGCCAAACAATAATTCTGCCGGTGACTTCCCACATTTTAAAGGAGTAGCTCTATAGCTAAGAAGAGCCAGACATGGATCCTCGTCTGCATCTGTTGCTTTACGAAGTATGTTTTTCACTATTTTTACTCCAGCTTCTACTAATCCATTTGCTTGTGGATATCCCGGGCTGGATGTTCGATGTTCAAATTCATAGGTACTGGCAAAAACCCTAAACTCTCTACAATTGAATTGAGGACCATTGTCTGATATTATTACTCTTGGAATGCCGTGTCTCGCTAAAATTGCTTTTACTTTTTTGATCACTGTACATGCTGACTCATCTTCCAATAATGCTATCTCTGGGTAATTAGAGAAGTAATCGATTACTAAGAAATAATGCTGATTTTTTTAAACAAACAAGTCCATTCCTAACTTTTCCCAGGGTGCCAACGGGAAGTCCGTATCCAGTATAGGCTCTTTAGGTAACTGAGGTCTGAATTTTTGGCAAGTCCGGCATTGAGTGATCATTGTCTCAATGTTTTCATTCATATTTGGCCAGTACAAAATTTCTCTAGCTCGTCTTTTTGTCTTTTCTATACCTGAATGACCTTCATGTAGTCTTTTCAGTATTTGACTTTGCAAACTCGCTGGTACAATTATCTTTTGTCCTTTCAAAAGTACCCCTTTTACCAAAGAAATTTCAGAAATGTATGGTCTATACAGTGATGGCATTAGTGTCTTAGATTTGCCACTAGAAACTGCTTTCTTCACTTGACTTAAAAGAGCATCTGTTTCTGTAGCCTGTTCTATTGCTGCCCACATTGCATGACTAAACGGGTCTTCAAGATCAGATTGACGTGAACAGTCACCTCTTTCTGCAACTGTAAGTCCTCATTGTTAAATGGTAAGTAAGCTCGTGACAGAGCATCCGCTACCACCAACTCCTTGCCAGGTATAAAATCCAAGGTGAAGTCATACCTTTGAAGTCTCAGCAACAAACGTTGAATTCTTGGAGGTGCATCTATCAAGCCCTTTTGGTAGATGTGAATCAAAGGTTTGTGATCAGTTTCTGCTGAAAATACTCTTCCATACAAATAAACATGACATTTTTCACATCCGTAAACTAGTCCCAGTGTTTCCTTTTCAATTTGAGCATATGATTTTTCAGTATCTGTCAATGCCCTAGATGCATAAGCCACAGGCATCCATCCTGAGCCTTGATTTTGAAATAGAACTGCTCCCAATCCATTTTGTGAAGCATCAGTTGACAACTTTGTTTTTGCTGTTGGATCAAAGAATTGCAGAGTTGGTGCAGTAGTAAGCATGTCCTTCAAAAACTTCCATTCTTTCTGGTGATTCTTTGACCATTCCCAGGCATAGTTTTTTCTGAGTAGTTGTCGCATTAGTACAGTTTTGTCTGGTAAATTAGGTATGAACTTGCCAAGGTAATTCAACATTCCTAGTCAGCGTTGTATATCTTGCTTATTTTCTGGCTGTGGCATTTCTGTAATTGCCTTAATCTTTTTCATGTCTGGTAAAACACCACCTCCTGTGAGTTGTTCTCCCAAATATTGAATTGAAGTTTTTCTGAATTGACACTTTGTCTTATTGAACTTCAAATTATTCTCCTTAGCAACATCTAAGACCATCTTTAGCCTTTCATCATGTTCTTGCTTGGTTTTACTCCAGATCAGAATATCATCAATGAATACGGTTGTGCCTGGTATTCGTTCAAGAAGTTGCTGCATGGTACTATGAAACACTTCTGGTGCTGAACACAAGCCGCAGGGCAATTGTTTGTAACAGTACCTCCCATAAGGAGTATTAAAAGTGCAGAGTTTCATGCTTTCCTCCTCCAGTGGAATTTGCCAAAATCCTGAGGATGCATCCAGTTTACTGAATACAGTTGCTCCACTTAGCTCCCCAAGCAATTCTGGTTTTGTTGGTAAATGGAAGTGTTCTCTTAAGATGCTTTTATTCAGTTCCTTGGGATCAATACAGATTCTGAGACCCCCATCCGGTTTTTCCACCAACACCATAGAATGAACCCATTCAGTAGGTGTCTTGATTTTCTTTATAATACCTTTATCCTCCATCCTGGCAAGTTCCCGTTTAAGACGATCCCTTAGAGCAACTGGAACATTTCGCATGGCATGCACTACTGGACGAGAACCTTCTTTTAGTTGTATTTTATGTTGCATTGGAAGACATCCTATTCCTTCAAATACTGCAGCATAGTCTGTTAATAAATGTTCTATGTCCTCTTATTTATTAGTTCCATCAATGGCATTTACCCTTTTAATCAGTCCTAAAGTTTCACACATTTGAAGACTCAGTAGAGCTGGTTTGTTTCCTGGAACTACCAGAATGTTCATTTTATGCATTTGATTTCCATATTCCAGGAACACACTGCACTTGCCAAGCACTGGGATAAAATCCTCATTATATGTCTTTAGTTTAACTGAGCTTTTCAGAAGTTCTGAGCAAGCGTTCTTTAACCCTTATATTTCTGCTGCCCATGACTAACTGGTCTCTGATTAATGAGTTACACATTGCTCCATAATTACATGATCTACTCTTCAGTTTTAAGTCTGTTACATACTCCTCAATAGTCTCTGTTTCATTCTGCATTCTACATCTGAAAAGATACCTTTCATAGGTTTCATTGCGTCTAGGTACACAGTACTGTTCAAATTTGTCTAGAACAACCTGATAAACATCCCTTTCTTCATCTGTAAATGTGAAGGTGTTGTATACATCTGTTGCTGCTGATCCTGCTACAGTCAGAAAAAGTGCAATCTTTTGTTCATCATCTTGCTCCTGAGCTCCTATAGCTGTAACATATAGCTGGAATCTTTGCTTAAACCTCTGCCATGCATCTTCCATATTACCAGTCATTTTCAATTCTGGTGGAGGATTTAACTTTTCCATCTTAATGTTCTGAATTATGCAGTATTAATATAAAAGTCTGTAGTGCTGTTAGAATCAGTCAGTTGTACAAGTTATGATGCACATACTCAGTTCATGAGAAGAAGCTGTAGTCACTCTGCCAGAGCCTTGACTCTCACACTTTCAATTTGCTGCAAAGATTTCTAATGGATTCCTCAGAGTCCTTGCTTGTCAGTTCAGATGGAAGCAGGGAACTCCTTATTCTGACACCATGTTTTATCTTAGTTTATATAAGGAGATCAAGCACAGGTCTTCATAACTGTAAACTTTATTAAGAATTCTATACACACACACACTATGCAAGAGGCACTTCCTGACTCTACCATTGTGCACATAACAACAGGTTGATACGGTTCATACCAACTGATAATCTCAATATCACACAGTTTGTATCTGAACCTGGCACTTCAGTCTCTGAGTCGGTATTGTGAGTAATTGGCGACTCTTCTCCTTTTTCAGGTACAAGTACCTGTGGCTCTAAATGATCTTGTTCATACAGGGAGTGCAGAATTATTAGGCAAATTAGTATTTTGACCACATCATCCTCTTTATGCATGTTGTCTTACTCCAAGCTGTATAGGCTCGAAGGCCTACTACCAATTAAGCATATTAGGTGATGTGCATCTCTGTAATGAGAAGGGGTGTGGTCTAATGACATCAACACCCTATATCAGGTGTGCATAATTATTAGGCAACTTCCTTTCCTTTGGCAAAATGGGTCAAACGAAGGACTTGACAGGCTCAGAAAAGTCAAAAATAGTGAGATATCTTGCAGAGGGATGCAGCACTCTTAAAATTGCAAAGCTTCTGAAGCGTGATCATCGAACAATCAAGCGTTTCATTCAAAATAGCCAACAGGGTCGCATGAAGCATGTGGAAAAACCAAGGCGCAAAATAACTGCCCATGAACTGAGAAAAGTCAAGCATGCAGCTGCCAAGATGCCACTTGCCACCAGTTTGGCCATATTTCAGAGCTGCAACATCACTGGAGTGCCCAAAATCACAAGGTGTGCAATACTCAGAGACATGGCCAAGGTAAGAAAGGCTGAAAGACGACCACCACTAAACAAGACACACAAGCTGAAACGTCAAGACTGGGCCAAGAAATATCTCAAGACTGATTTTTCTAAGGTTTTATGGACTGATGAAATGAGAGTGAGTCTTGATGGGCCAGATGGATGGGCCCGTGGCTGGATTGGTAAAGGGCAGAGAGCTCCAGTCCGACTCAGACGCCAGCAAGGTGGAGGTGGAGTACTGGTTTGGGCTGGTATCATCAAAGATGAGCTTGTGGGGCCTTTTCGGGTTGAGGATGGAGTCAAGCTCAACTCCCAGTCCTACTGCCAGTTTCTGGAAGACACCTTCTTCAAGCAGTGGTACAGGAAGAAGTCTGCATCCTTCAAGAAAAACATGATTTTCATGCAGGACAATGCTCCATCACACGCGTCCAAGTACTCCACAGCGTGGCTGGCAAGAAAGGGTATAAAAGAAGAAAATCTAATGACATGGCCTCCTTGTTCACCTGATCTGAACCCCATTGAGAACCTGTGGTCCATCATCAAATGTGAGATTTACAAGGAGGGAAAACAGTACACCTCTCTGAACAGTGTCTGGGAGGCTGTGGTTGCTGCTGCACGCAATGTTGATGGTGAACAGATCAAAACACTGACAGAATCCATGGATGGCAGGCTTTTGAGTGTCCTTGCAAAGAAAGGTGGCTATATAGGTCACTGATTTGTTTTTGTTTTGTTTTTGAATGTCAGAAATGTATATTTGTGAATGTTGAGATGTTATATTGGTTTCACTGGTAAAAATAAATAATTGAAATGGGTATATATTTGTTTTTTGTTAAGTTGCCTAATAATTATGCACAGTAATAGTCACCTGCACACACAGATATCCCCCTAAAATAGCTATAACTAAAAACAAACTAAAAACTACTTCCAAAACTATTCAGCTTTGATATTAATGAGTTTTTTGGGTTCATTGAGAACATGGTTGTTGTTCAATAATAAAATTAATCCTCAAAAATACAACTTGCCTAATAATTCTGCACTCCCTGTATGTGTAATCCATCCGGAGATGACACCGGTTTCTCCTGTACTGTCTGCCATCATGTGTTTTAATTACATATGATCTTGGCTCAGGACCAACAGATGATATCTGTGCAGGCTGCCAACCTGCTGATGTATCCATTCGATTGCATCCCCTTTTTGGAAGGCTTGTAGTGGCTTAGCACCATGATCATAATATACTTTCTGCCTATGCTGTAGCTCCCTCAATTTCTGGTATGCATTCTTAGGGATCTGGGGCTTTAATGCATGAACTGCAACCAGTAACTTGGTTCTCAGTATCCGACCCATTAAAAGTTGTGCTGGGGAAAGGCCATTCCAGTTATTGGAGTATTGCGCAATTCTAGAAGAGCAGTATGAGGATCTACCCCCGATTCCCATGGTTTTTGGAGCATGGGTTTAATTGTTTTTACAGTTCTTTCTGTCAGTCCATTTGATTAGAGGTAACCAGGACTAGAATGAGTAAACTTAATACCTCATTGTGCAGCAAATGCCTTCATCTCAGCACTGGCAAAGGGTACATGGTCACTGATAACTTCTATTGGGATGCCATGTCTACTAAATGTTGTGTTTAGCTTTGTAATTACTGTTGTTGCAGTTTTATCAGACAACTTTAGTACTTCATGATACTTGGAAAAATAGTCCACTATTACAAGAAATGATGATCATTTCCACTCAAAAATGTCCACTGCCAGTTTTTGCCAAGGCAGGTGAGGAATTTTGTGTGAGAGTAATGGTTCCTTTTGATTCGCTGGTAGGTGACTAGCACAAATTTTGCAGGCCTCTACAATCTGTTGTATGTCCTTGGACATGCTTGGTCAGAACAGGATCGTCTGAGCCCGCATTTTGGTTCTCTGTATACCTTGAGGGCACACAAGCAGACTTTCTAGAATTTGTCCTGTGAGCATTCTGAGGAACTACAATCTTTTCACCCAGCAATAAGAGACCATCTTCCATGCGCAGGAAGTGCTTAAATTGCCAAAATGACTGCAGACTTGGATGGAGTTGCCTTTTTCTTTGTGGCCAACCTTCAGACAGAAGCTGTTTAAGTCTGCATCTTCTACTGTGGAAGTTTGTAAATAAGATAACATCTCAGTCCCAATAGATTCTGATGATGACAGTGTATAAACGACCCTTTCTTCTGATAAACTGTCCTCTTCTTGTCCTGGTGGATCCACAGGGGCCCTGGAAAGGATATCAGAAATAAACATATCACACCCAGGAGTATAAATGATGTTTAGGTTGTATTGTTGCAGTTGTAAGAGCATTCTTTGGAGTCTTGCTGGTGCTTTGCTCAATGGTTTAGTGAGTATCGATTCAAGAGGCTTGTGGTCAGAATGCACTGTAACTGCTCTGCCAAATATAAACTGGTGAAACTTTTTTGTAGCATATACAATAGCCAATAGTTCTTTCTCAATCTGGGCATAATTTTGCTCTGTGGCAGTCATTGCTCTCGATGCATATGCTATAGGGCAATTGTCTTGAAGTAAGCAAGCTCCAAGGCCTGATTTAGATGCATCTGCTTGAATCACCACTGCTTTTGCTGGGTCAAAAAATCTTAATACTGGAGCCTCAATCAGTGCCTGCTTTAAAGACTGTACTGCTTTAGTATGCTCTGGACCCCACTGCCAAACAATATCCTTGTAAAGTAACTTCCTCAAAGGAGCAGTAATCTCTGCCTCCCCTGGTATATTTTGTGCCAGATACCGGACCATGCCCAAAAATCTTTGGCAGCCCTTTTTTGTCCTCTGGGTCAGGCATTATGATAATTGATTGGACTTTCTCTACATCAGGTTGAACTCCTGCAGGGGTGATGACATGTCCCATATACCGGACTTCTGATACTTTGAATTGGATTTTATCTGGATTGAACTTCTGTTCTAATGCCCTGTTTATCACCTGGCTCAGGATCTGATCATGTTCTTCATCTGATGATGCAGCAATAATCATATCATCAGCTATTATATGTACACCTGGGATGTCCCCAAAATCTCCATATTTTTCTACTGAAATACTTCACTGGCTGACTTTATCCCAAATGGCATCCTGCAAAATCTAAAGCGCCCCCATGGGGAGTTGAAAGTGTATAGTTCTGAGGACTCTTTGTCTAATTTAACTTGCTAGTAACCATCCTTTTTCATCAAGGATGGTGAATATGGTTTTTCCGGCCAGTTGACTTTGTACATCCTCTGCAGTAGGGATATTGAAGTGAGTTCTTTCAACAGACAGGGCTGGTTCCAATGTGTTGTAAATCTCTTGGCCTTCCCCACCCAAAACATGCAGGGCTATGGTAATATGAGTTTTCTGCTCTTTTTTAAAAAGTTCAAGTGCCTCAGCATAAAATAAAAATATTTGCTCCCATCTTTTCCAGTTTTCACTTACATTTCCTGTGAATTGCAGAGGGTCTGGTGTTCTGAACATATCCATATCCTGATGCTAGAGAAACTGTGAATAAAGTCCCTGTTACAATCTTTTTACTCAGACAAGTGACTTTTTCAGCACTTCTGACACTATGTCATGTTTCTTTTGTGGGTATTTAGCATTATGAATAAGCACTACTTGATAGTAGGTACACAGAGCAGGTCTTTATTCAGCTCAGATGTAAGCAACAACACACAACTGAACTAACTGAGAAAACTAACATAAAGATAATGGCTGATGATCATAGAGTTCCCTCCCAGACCCAGAGTGTCTTTTCTTTAAGTAACAGTATACCATAAGCTGCATACACACATATGCTTTGAGTGCCTCATGCACCAACATTCCAACAGCACACATCATTGCTGAAACAGTAAAAACTTTTACTGCAACCATTTCATATCAGCCAATGAGGGATTACTGGAAGCACTGCTAATATTAGTTTTAAGTTTCAATTTAAATAGTTTTTACTTAAAATTTTCCAGGATGGGGGAGGGGTGTTAATAATTTAAATACTGCTATTTTTTATGAATGAAAGGAACTTTTTGAGTGCATTGCCCTTTTAAGACATTAATTTAGGCTCAGCTTAGAGCAATAATCACTAAAATGATCAACAACTGGAGCCAAACAGTTTGAGTGCCAAAGCTTTATCACTATTTCCAATATGTTGATCTAAAGTTTGGAATCTGTTTTCTCGTAGACTCTGGTTGTATTGTTCTATGGCTACCCAATAGTAAGGACATAGTCCTTAGTCAAATCTATCCACTTTAGGATCTTATAAGGGAAGACCCTGTCTGTCCACCAGTCTAGAAAGCAATTTTTTTTTTGCAGCTTCTATTTCCTAGGGACATATTTCTGCAAGGACCTCATCTGCCACATTACTTTTTTTATTTATATTTCTACTTCAAAAGAAAAAAAAAGCTTGGCGAGATGGTAATATCTTTTTGTCGCTATTGATCAGCCAGCCATGATCCTTGATAAATAATTACCTTGTCTCTCTGACTTTTTGTCATGGTTTCAGGAGTTCTGATTCCTCTACCCTTAATGCAGTACAAACTACTGGGTTACTGTTCCTTTAATTCCTTCAATCAATTACCAACTTCAGCAACCTTTGAAAATCAGACACACCCTAGATCCTGTGCTTAATATTGTTTCATAGTGCCTACTAGCAACTACTGAGAATCTGAGTTCTCTCCTATTGAAAGTTATTACGGAACTTTTCTTTGGATATCTGCAGTCTTCATTGTGTAAAGTAGATTCAACAACTCTCCTAAGGTACCAACAAACTTAAACATCTTATCACCTTCTTGAGGATTTGTTTTACCAACAGGTTAAGTTGTAACTTTACTTTGTGATCATCAATTTCACTGCATTGCATATTAATGAACTGTCGCTTTGTAATTCAAGTGGGGGAAGTGAGCCGCAACTGATTATTGTGCTGTTAACTTGCCTGTCGTGGTAATGTATTGTGCTTATTATGCCATTACCTGAAATAACCATTATATGCTGGAACTTATTGCATTAAGTTTTGCTGTTGTTGTTTAACGATCTCTGCTTGCTTAGGTCACAATTGTTCTTTGCTTTACTGATCGCTACTCTGAGGATGACTCCTCCTTCAAGCCATTCTGGAAATTATCGCAAGTGTTTGAAACTGTTCCTTGCAGTCTCAGTAAGGAAGATTTACTTCTCAAAACGAATTGCAATTTACAGCTCAGGAACTGTTTTCTATGTGACTATTTCTTCGGCCATAATAATAGTGAGCATACAAGGATCAAATGGTCATACTTTATAGCTATTCTAGCTCACACTTACTTTTACTAAGAGAGTCTGATATCCACACATTGATTCACATTTCTGCAGTAAGGTTTATATAAAATTATTACTGCCTTGAATTTCATAACATAGCTTAACTTGCATAGTAACTATTGTTTAGTTGCTAGTTCAGTATATCATTTCTGATATTCACTTAAAGTGAAGGTAAAGTTTGGACGTTCTATAAGCATAATTCAATTATTAATATCCTAAGTAATAGAATCGCTAACTTTTTTTTATACATAGCATATTGTATTTTTTGAATAAAATTGATTTTTATTTTCTTACTCTGCCACAAGTAACTCCTCCAATTAGCTACTTCCTGATTTTTGACATTCTTACGTATAGAGCAGTCCCACCCGCTCTATACGTCTCTCAAAGGCGCGTTCACGTGGATGAAACGTAATGCGCATGCACATACACTCGGAGACTGTCACCAATGCGCATGCATTACTTGTATCTGGTGTTAGTCAAAGTGAAAGCATCAATCTGTATTGTGATAAAATATATACAATAACATTTATTGAAATAAAATAAGTATATGAAATCGATCCCATCAAGTACGGCAAATTTGTATTAACCAGTCTTTCTGCTGCAATTTGGATAAATAAAAGGACATATTGAAGGGAATAGAGAAAAAATCGCATCTGGGTATGCGCAAAACGGGAACGCGCATTTCTTCCAAGGTAGAGAAAATAATGGGAACGCATGCGCAGATTCTCAAATAGTGTGATGACGTCGAATGACAGCCGCCTAACGGTCAGATTTTCAATTGGCTTTCGGCAAAACGTGACCGGCTAATAGAAAGAAAAAAAACACAGGTTGATTTGACAGCCTGCAAAATAGTAATGAAAAACGGCGATTACGGATTCATTTTTTAAATATAGCAAAATTGATGAATGAAAGTAACATTAATTTTGGGTGTATGTGATAATGTAACAATGTGATCTAGCTAACTTTACCTTCACTTTAAGTCATGGAGGCCTACTTATCAAGCCGTCAACTGTGCTGCATTTGCCGGCACCAATACGCTCGCCTGACATTCACTAACATTGCGGCCACGGACCTGAATACACTCACTCCATATTTAACAAAAAAGTTATCAAAAAGCCGCGCACCAAATACAGGGCGATGAGCAGCGGACTGTTGTTAACTAACAGTCATCGATCTCGCTGCTATTCAGCTTTTTCACAGCTTTATTTGTATACTGTCACTAAACACAGCCACTATACTAAAATGTTTAACCCCTATCCCGCCACTCCCGGAGCCCACCCAAACTAAATAAAGCTATTAACCCCTAAACCGCCAGCCCCCCACATCGCCATAAACTAAATTAGCCCATTAACCCCTAAACCTAACAACCCGCTTACTTTATATTAAATATTACCTCATCCAGAATTCTATCAGCCAATCGGAATCTAAGGGACACCATCTTGGATGACGTCATTTAAAGGAACCTTCATTCGGGAAGAAGATGTCGAACGAAGAGGATGTTCCACGTCGGATGTCTTGAAGATGGAGCCGCTCTGCGCCGGATGGATGAAGATAGAAGATGCCGTCTTGGTGAAGACGTCTGCGGGCTTGGATGAAGACTTTGGCCGCTTGGATGAAGACTTCTGCCGGCTTCTTGGAGGATGGATGCGGTTCTTCAAAACTGTAAGTGAATCTTCAGGGATTAGTGTTAGGATTTTTTAAGGGTGTTTTGGGTGGGTTTTATTTTTAGATTAGGGTTTGGGCTGCAATAGAGCTAAATGCCCTTTTAAGGGCAATGCCCATACAAATTTCCTTTCCAGGGCAATGGGGAGCTTAGTTTTTTTTAGTTGGGGTTTTATTTGAGGGGGTTGGTTGTGTGGGTGGTGGGTTTTACTGTTGGGGGGTAGTTGTATTTTTTATTTACAGGTAAAAGAGCTGATTTCTTTGAGGCAATGCCCCACAAAAGGCCCTTTTAAGGGCTATTTGTAGCTTATTGAAGGCTAGGGGCTTTTTTATTTTCATAGGGCCATTAGATTAGGTGTAATTAGTTTAAATCTTTGATAATTTCTTTTTTTTTGTGTGTAACTTAGTGTTTATTTTTTTTGTAACTTAGTGTTTGTTATTTTTTGTAACTTAGTTGTTACTTTTTTGTAACTTAGTAATTTTTTAGTGTAGATTTAAATTATTTGAGTAGTGTTAGGTGTTTAAATATATAATATAGTTAATTTAATTTGTAGTTTAATGTAATTTTAGTATAACAGTTAGGTTAGATTAATTATTAATTTAATATAGTTTAATGTAATTTTAGTATAACAGTTAGGGTACATTACTTAGTAGATTAATATAGTTTAATTTAATTGTAGTATAATAGTTAGGGTAGATTAATTAATAGTTTAATATAGTTTAATGTAATTTTAGTATAATAGTTAGTGTAGGTTAATTATTAGTTTAATATAGTTTAATGCAATTTTAGTATAATAGTTAGTGTAGGTTAATTAATAGTTTAATATAGATTAATTTAAATCTAAAGGTAAGTTTAAATTAATTATAAGATAGGGATGAGTTAATATTTCATATAAAGTTAGTGGGTTGTTAGGTTTAGGGGTTAATAGTTTAATTTAGTTTATGTCGATGTGGGGGGCTGGCGGTTTAGGGGTTAATAGGTTTAGTAAGTGCTAGTGATGTGGGAGGCCAGGGGTTTAGGGGTTAATACATTTATTTAGTTGCGGTGGACTCCGGGAGCGACAGGATAGAGGTTAATAACTTTATTAGGTGGCAGCGATGGCGGGAGCAGCAGATTAGGGGTTAATAAGTATAATGTAGGTGGCGGCGGTGGAGGGGGCAGTAGATTAGGGGTTAATAAGTATAATGTAGGTGGCGGCGATGTTGGGGGCGGCAGATTATGGGTGTTTAGACTCGGGGTACATGTTAGGGTGTTAGGTGTAAACATAACTTTTATTCTCCCATCGGAATCAATAGGATATTGAGCAGCAGCGAACATAAGCTTTCGCTGCTTTCAGACTCCCATTGATTCCTATAGAATCCGCGGCCTCCAGGGCGGTGGATTGAAAACCAGGTACGCTGGGCCGGAATAGTGGCGAGCGTACCTGGTAGGAATTTGTTAAGTAGCAAAAGAAGTCAGATAGTGCCGAATTTGTATTCGGAACATGTGTAGTGACGTAAGCATCGATCTGTGTCGGACTGAGACCAGCGGATTGTATGTTACGTCACAAATTTCAACTTTTGCCGGTCTGTAGGGTTTGATAACTAAGTGGAATCAGGCTCTCCACAATTACACTGCGGAATTCCAGCCTAAATGCGGTTGACGGCTTGATAAGTAGGCCTCATAGTGAATATTCTCAATATAGTGATACAAACTTTTATTAAAAATAATTAGTTAAATATGCAGCTGAGATCCACTATCATATATAAAGTCACTTTTGATTATCATTACATAATACTAAGCCCCTAAAAATATGGAACCAGCAGATTTACCACAAATTGTCTATAATCTGCCACAAAAGGTAGATCAATTAGGACAAGGTTTACATGACTTACAGCTGGAAAATCAATCATTAAGATACATTATCAGAGATTCAATTGAAGTTAAATCTGCTCAGCAAGACTACTTATCAAGCCGTCAATCTCAAATATACTGGAATTCCGCTGCGTAATTGTGGAGAGCCTGATTCCCCTTAGTTATCAAACCCTACAGACTGGCAAAAGTTGAAATTTGTGACGTAATATACGATCCGCTGGTCTCAGTCCGACACAGATCGATGCTTATGTCACTACAGATGTTCCGAATACAAATTTGGCACTCTCTAACAAATTCCTACCAGGTACGCTCGCCACTATTCCAACCCAGTGTACCTGGTTTTCAATCTGCCGCCCTGGAGGCTGCGGATGCCATAGGAATCAATGGGAGTCTGAAAGCAGCGAAAGCTTATGTTCGCTGCTGCCCGATATCCCATTGATTCCTATGGGAGAATGAAAGTTATGTTTACACCTAACACCCTAACATGTACCCCAAGTCTAAACACCCCAAGTCTAAACACCCCTAATCTGCCGCCCCAACATCGCCGCCACCTACATTATACTTATTAATTCCTAATCTACCGCCCCTACACCGCCGCCACCTACATTATACTTATTAACCCCTAATCTGCCACTCCCAACACCGCCGCCACCTACATAAAGTTATTAACCCCTATCCTGCCGCTCCCGGAGTCCACCACAACTAAATACATTTATTAACCCCTAAACCCCTGGCCCCCCACATCACTAGCACTTACTAAACCTATTAACCCCTAAACTGCCAGCCCCCCACATTGACATAAACTAAATTAAACTATTAACCCCTAAACCTAACAACCCGCTAACTTTATATGAAATATTAACTCATCCCTATCTTATAATAAATTTAAACTTAACTTTAGATTTAAATTAAACTATATTAAACTATTACTTAACCTACACTAACTATTATACTAAAATTAGATTAAACTATATTAAACTACAGGGAGTGCAGAAATATTAGGCAAATGAGTATTTTGACCACATCATCCTCTTTATGCATGTTGTCTTACTCCAAGCTGTATAGGCTCGAAAGCCTACTACCAATTAAGCATATTAGGTGATGTGCATCTCTGTAATGAGAAGGGGTGTGGTCTAATGACATCAACACCCTATATCAGGTGTGCATAATTATTAGGCAACTTCCTTTCCTTTGGCAAAATGGGTCAAAAGAAGGACTTGACAGGCTCAGAAAAGTCAAAAATAGTGAGATATCTTGCAGAGGGATGCAGCACTCTTAAAATTGCAAAGCTTCTGAAGCGTGATCATCGAACAATCAAGCGTTTCATTCAAAATAGTCAACAGGGTCGCAAGAAGCGTGTGGAAAAACCAAGGGGCAAAATAACTGCCCATGAACTGAGAAAAGTCAAGCGTGCAGCTGCCAAGATGCCACTTGCCACCAGTTTGGCCATATTTCAGAGCTGCAACATCACTGGAGTGCCCAAAAGCACAAGGTGTGCAATACTCAGAGACATGGCCAAGGTAAGAAAGGCTGAAAGACGACCACCACTGAACAAGACACACAAGCTGAAACGTCAAGACTGGGCCAAGAAATATCTCAAGACTGATTTTTCTAAGGTTTTATGGACTGATGAAATGAGAGTGAGTCTTGATGGGCCAGATGGATGGGCCCGTGGCTGGATTGCTAAAGGGCAGAGAGCTCCAGTCCGACTCAGACGCCAGCAAGGTGGAGGTGGAGTACTGGTTTGGGCTGGTATCATCAAAGATGAGCTTGTGGGGCCTTTTCGGGTTGAGGATGGAGTCAAGCTCAACTCCCAGTCCTACTGCCAGTTTCTGGAAGACACCTTCTTCAAGCAGTGGTACAGGAAGAAGTCTGCATCCTTCAAGAAAAACATGATTTTCATGCAGGACAATGCTCCATCACACGTGTCCAAGTACTCCACAGCGTGGCTGGCAAGAAAGGGTATAAAAGAAGAAAATCTAATGACATGGCCTCCTTGTTCACCTGATCTGAACCCCATTGAGAACCTGTGGTCCATCATCAAATGTGAGATTTACAAGGAGGGAAAACAGTACACCTCTCTGAACAGTGTCTGGGAGGCTGTGGTTGCTGCTGCACGCAATGTTGATGGTGAACAGATCAAAACACTGACAGAATCCATGAATGGCAGGCTTTTGAGTGTCCTTGCAAAGAAAGGTGGCTATATTGGTCACTGATTTGTTTTTGTTTTGTTTTTGAATGTCAGAAATGTATATTTGTGAATGTTGAGATGTTATATTGGTTTCACTGGTAAAAATAAATAATTGAAATGGGTATATATTTGTTTTTTGTTAAGTTGCCTAATAATTATGCACAGTAATAGTCACCTGCACACACAGATATCCCCCTAAAATAGCTATAACTAAAAACAAACTAAAAACTACTTCCAAAACTATTCAGCTTTGATATTAATGAGTTTTTTTTGGGTTCATTGAGAACATGGTTGTTGTTCAATAATAAAATTAATCCTCAAAAATACAACTTGCCTAATAATTCTGCACTCCCTGTAATAATTAACCTGCACTAACTATTATACTAAAATTACATTAAACTATATTAAACTATTAATTAATCTACCCTAACTATTATACTAAAATTAAATTAAACTGGGGATTTCCGGTGGGCGGCTCAACAAGATGGATGCAAGCTCTAACAGCTCTGAGGAATAACATTTATAACTCTGATATTGCTGCCACTTATCCATGCCATCTGCATCTCCCTTGACAGGCAAGCTGTCCGGGAATATTTCGCAGACAGAAGGAACAACAGCTCTTCTACCCCGGATTGTCACTTTAAAGAATAAAGCCGTCGGGCTTTGTGGCGGGAACACTACCGCCACATTGTACATACCTATAACCAAGTTCCTGTTCCCTAGCAAAGTTCCTATTAGTAACAATGTCTATCTTAGCCACCAAAGAAGGCTCTGCTGAATCCCTAATCTTAGCGGGACTACAAACTGTGTTTTTGCCTAAACTAGAGAGACTCCTACACTCTTGCGCGGACTTATGCACAATGTTGTCAAACGGGACACAGCCTGGGCATCAGGAGAGGCCAGCCATTGAGACTATTACAAGTACTGACACATCCTTGGCCCTTACTGACAGCTGCAAGTCTCTACAACCATTGGTGAGTGGAATAACTTCTCCTGCTACAGACCTAGTGGGATCCGATACAGAAACAAGAACCGGACTAGGAGTGAGCCTGCCGACACCTCCACGGACCCACCAGCTGTGGATCCCAGCTATAGAGCTTGATGTCCAAACGATCTGGTCGGGCTGTGTCGTGAAACTGACTGTTCATTTACAGCATGCAGCTCATCTGCCTATTGCCCCAGCTTCGGCTGCAGATTCTAACCCAGGTTTGAGAGAAAAGGCTGCTTGCAGTGCCGTCTACCCGGCCGTCCTTCCAGTCAAGTCCTCTGATGCTTCGTGTGCCACTGCTGATAGTTATAAATATGAACCAAAGACCAAGCTTGCTGCATTTCTGACTATAAACCTGAGAGACAACATGCCTGACATCATGGATGGGAGAGCTGTGGAAAGGCGGAGGCAGTGTAGGAGTCGAATGGTTACGGGTGTTGGCTAACTCTAACTCATTATTCTTGCACCGGGGATCAACGGGAGAAAACAGCACAAGATTAAGACATCCCGTCTGACGTATTGTAGAAAATGCAGCTAATTACTGTGTAAATAATTTAAATGTTGGGAGAGCTGATGTGTTCTGTCGGCATTCTCCCTTCTGTTTCATACTCTATGTTGTACGTGGCATTCATTTGAGCGCTGCCTCGAGTACACTGGGCTGCTGGAGTCTGCCGGGTATGCTGATTTCTTGGCATGTGCACTCAATGTTTGCTTGTCAGTACCGGACATTAACTTTTTTGTGGCCAGCAAAGGTGTAATTCAAATATCTAGAACTCAGAACTTTCGTATACCCTGCATACCACTCCTCCAATACTACCTGTTTCATCTATTTTGACTGGCCACACGAAACTGATTGAAAAATTCCGGAGCTATGTACTCCGTATCCACTCATTTGTAAATCCTTGATGAGCTCCATAGGAAGCAATTTTCATATTTACGTCCTAAATTTAGAACAGTTAAGTACCATGTTTGCTTATGCCCATTAATAGTGGTGACACAAACTTGCCTCCCTAACGTTTTCTTGTTTTCTTCTATGTTTGACTGGGTGTGTGGGGTTTATTTTGGCTTTAGACTTCTTGTCAAGCTGGCTTTTTCTTTTTCTATTTAATTTTATTGTATTTTACTTTAACAAAAATTGAGGTTACTGCACCTGCTAGAACATATAATTTTTCACCATAGCTCATAAAGGCTATATGTACCTTGCTTAATCAAAATGTTTCTGCAAACTGAGGCCCCAGCACACATATAAGCTCTTGCCTTGAATTTTAACCAAACGCACTTGACCACTCTAAGCAGCCTACCCATATCCTAATTATATCTACCAAGAATTTATTAAGCCATTGTGGACAGGCAGTATCACGGCAGCCATACTATCCGTAATGGGTCATTTTTTGATTTGTTGGGGTTGTCTTAATCCTGCATATCTGTTTGATGAAAGTTATAAAACTTGAGACCCCCTGGTCCCTTCCCCTTTAGCCAAGAAGCCAACCATCCCTGAGCATGCCTGTTATTAACATAGCATAATTTTTTTAAATCCTGTAATACAGATAATATATCTAGTTATCCCATTCAATTTCCACGGTGGTAGTCTTCCCTAGACCAGTGATTAACAGCCTACTTAAACTATATAAAATTATCAAGTTCAACTCGTGGCTGATCCCCAACATGCATTAAGTAGCATGAGACTAGTTAACCAATCTTAGATTTACAACACTGACAACATAGATCTCATCACTGGATTACGTGGGTCAGATGTGCTCAGCAACCCTTTTTCTAATGAAATTTCTTAATAAATGTAGCATGGGACATTATGCATACAGATGGTTAGTCAGGTTAAGTATAATTTCTGGTAGACTCGGCTACCCCCTGTTTGATTGTTTGATTATTTGTGTTTTATATTTTGTGTAATATTCTTAGAGATGTTGCTATAGTCAGTTAGTACCTTCAGAAGGGGTAAGCAAACCACATCTATACTGAAGATCTAATAAGATTTTATCATACATACTACATCCTTTAATTGGGTTACCCCCCCCCCCCCCGATTGGTCAGGAACGGAAGCTACAATTTTTTTTTTAATTATTATTATTTTTATTTTTTTTGGTTAGGTTTGGTTTAGATTGATTGGGTTAGATTAAAAAATAAAACCCCAACATTATGGTAATAGCGAGTATATAAGACAGAACATGCTCTACCTATATAAGTCTGATGTTGTTCTCAATACAAGTGTAAACATTGTATACTACCATATCTGTCAGACCTAGGTTGTCATATATTATTGTATCATACTGTCTTATCAGATTTGAATTGCTCCACTGCACCCTGCGTGGTGTGTCTCTGATTTGTTGCTTACCGCTGTATCATTTGTTGGTTATAAATAAAAAAAAAAAAAAAAAAAAATTAAATTAAACTATATTAATCTACTAATTAATGTACCCTAACTGTTATACTAAAATTACATTAAACTATATTAAATTAATAATTAATCTACCCTAACTGTTATTCTAAAATTACATTAAACTACAAATTAAATTAACTATATTATATATTTAAACACCTAACACTACTCAAATAATTTAAATCTACACTAAAAAATTACTGTTACAAAAAACTAACGACTAAGTTACAAAAAATAACAAAAATTAAGTTACAAAAAAAAATAAACACTAAGTTACACAAAAAAAAAGAAAGTATCAAAGATTTAAACTAATTACACCTAATCTAAGGGCCCTATGAAAATAAAAAAGCCCCCCCAAAATAAAAAAACCCTAGCCTACAATAAACTACAAATAGCCCTTATAAGGGCCTTTTGCGGGGCATTGCCCCAAAGAAATTAGCTCTTTTACCTGTAAATAAAAAATACAAATTCCCCTCCAACAGTAAAACCCACCACCCACACAACCAACCCCCCCCCCCAAATAAAACCCTAACTAAAAAAAACTAAGCTCCCCATTGCCCTGAAAAGGGTATTTGTATGGGCATTGCCCTTAAAAGGGCATTTAGCTCTATTGCAGCACAAACCCTAATCTAAAAATAAAACCCACCCAATACACCCTTAAAAAATCCTAACACTAACCCCTGAAGATTCACTTACAGTTTTTAAGATCCGACATCCATCCTTCAAGAAGCCGTCCGAAGTCTTCATCCAAGCCCGCAGAAGTCTTCACCCAGACGGCATCTTCTATCTTCATCCATATGGTGGGGAGCGGCTCCAACTTCAAGACATCCGACGTGGAGCATCCTCTTCGTTCAATGTCTTCTTCCCGAATGAAGGTTCCTTTAAATGATGTCATCCAAGATGGCGTCCCTTAGATTCCTATTGGCTGATAGAATTCCATCAGCCAATCGGAATTAAGGTTGAAAAAATCCTATTCGCTGTTGCAATCAGCCAATAGGATTGAGCTTTCATCCTATTGGCTGATCCAATCAGGGGTCAATAAGTTTATTAGAGTTGCGGTGGGCTCCGGGAGCAGCGGGATAGGGGTTAATAACTTTATTTAGTTGCGGTGGGCTCCGGGAGCGGCGGGATAGGGGTTAAACATTTTAGTATAGTGGCTGTGTGAAAAAGCCGAATAGCAGCGAGATCGATGACTGTTAGTTAACAACAGTCCGCTGCTCATTGCCCCGTACTTGGTGCTCGGCTTTTTGACAGCTTTTTTGTTAAATATGGAGAGCGTATTCAGGTCCGCGGCTGTGATGTTAGGCATTGTCAGGCGAGCATATTGGTGCCGGCGAATGCAGCACAGTTGACGGCTTGATAAGTAGGCCTCCATATCTTTTCTAAGGGGTGAGTCTAGAGTGTGGGCAGACAAGTTTTTTGATACTGACGATCCAATATTTGGATCTTTACAGGATTTTTTCTCATCTATAGATGAGCTTTACTTAGATATAGACATTCAACTAACAGTTGAGGCCTCCATGAGGAATTTAAAACAAGGGAAAAGACCAGTGGAGGAGTATATAATTCAATTTAAGCAGTATGCAACAGACACCCAGCCTTAAGAAAGCAATTTAGGTTGGGTCTTGCTGAAGGTTTAAAAGATGAACTTGCCAGAACTGATTTGCCTAAAACACTAGAGGCTATGATGAGGTTGGTTACTCAGATAGATAGAAGGGCTGAACGAAACATTACAGATAACATAACAAAGAGTTCTACGTATAACCTACCACAAGTACCTAATCCCAAGGCTCAATCAGAACCCATGGAAATTGGAGTCTTAAGAGGACCATTGACACCAGAAGAAAGGATACGAAGAAAGCAGGAATCTCTGCATTTATTGTGCTAACCCTATGCACACAGTGAAGGATTGTCCTGTTCTACAGAAAAACAAGATAAGTAAGTTCATCTCTATTAATTCTTCACAGAACCCAGAAAAGAAATCTTTTATTTTTTTTTATCTCTTCTATTACAGTGGGATCAAAAACAAATGACTACTGAAGCAATTATTGATTCAGGAGCTTCCGGAAATTTTATTGATTCCAATATTGTTAAAGCTAATAAAATTCCTTTGATTCTGAAGAAAACTCCAGTTTCTATTAGAGTGGGTCAACAATCAGTTCAGGCCCTATTACACACCAGACTGTACCCCTACTATTGAAGACTGTAACAGGTCACACCAAATTCATTTCTTTTGATGTCTTACCTTCTCATTTCTCTATTGTTTTAGGTATAAACTGGTTACAATTACATCAACCCTCAATATATTGGTCCACTTTTCAGGTATCTTTTAATTCCACCTATTGTTCTAATACTTGTTTCCCTCAACATACACTTTTGCAGTCAATAGCAGAAAATAATTTACCTAGCTAATATGATTTTGCTGATGTCTTCAGCAAAACTGAAGCAGAAAGTCTCCCTCCACACCGTATTAATGACTACTCTATTCAACTACAACCAGGTGCTAGTATCCCTTATGGTCATCTCTATCCATTAAGGCAACCAGAGTTGGATCATCTTAAAGAATATTTAGAAGAAAATCTACACAAGGGGTTCATCAGGGCATCTACTTCACCTGCAGGAGCAGGAATGTTCTTCATACGCAACAAGGATTCTACTCTCCAACCGATAATCGATTACTGTGAGCTAAATAAATGTACAATAAAAAATAGGTACCCACTACCCCTAATACCAGAAATGATCGAACAATTGTCAGAGGCCACCATCTTTTCCAAACTGGACCTCAGAGTGGCTTACAGCATTCAGGACAATATATGGGTAATATGAATATCTAGTGATGCCTTTTGGACTATGTAATGCCCCAGACACTTTTCAACATATCATAAATGACGTGTTTAGAGACCTTTTAGATGTCTGTATGGTCGTTTATTTCGAGGACATCCTTATATATTCTAAAACCAAATCAGACCATATTAAACATGTAAGTTGGGTACTCTCCAGACTAAGAGTACATAAATTATATGCAAAACCCGAAAAATGTGTTTTCCACACAAACAAAATTTGATTCTTAGGTTATACTATTACTCCTAACGGAATCCAAATGCAGAATGAAAAAATTGATGCAGTTAAAGATTGGCCACTTCCAAAAACAAAAAAGGAGCTCCAGCGATTCCTGAGATTCTATTACTACAGGAAGCGTATCAAAGGATTCTCTAAAGTAGCAAAGCCACTCACTAAACTTACAAGTTCTTTAACACCATTTCAGTGGACTCCAGAAGCAACTACAGCATTCAACAAATTGAAAAATTATTTCACCACCGCTCCTATACTCAGATTTCCTGATCCAAATCTCCAATATATATTAGAGGTGGATTCATCTGATTTTGCTATTGGAGCAGTTCTGTCATAGAGCGTCTCAATCACAGACCCTATTTACCCTGTATCCTACTTCTCAAAAGTAATGAATCCTGCTGAAATTAATCACCCCATTGGGGAGAAAGAACTTCTTGCAATAAGAAGCTCCTTAGAACATTGGAGACATTTGCTAGAGGGGACCAAGTTACCAATTATAGTATACACAGATCACAAGAATCTTCAATACTTACAAAATAACAAAACGTTATCTGCAAGACAAGTCCGTTGGAGTTTGTACTTTGCCCGATTTAACTTCAATATAATTTACAGACCTGCTACAAAAAATGGAAAAGCTGACGCCCTTTCATGTTCCCTTGAAAAAACAGAAGTAACTGACACTAGAGCCATGATACCTACAGAACGTTTCATAGGAATCTCATCCCAATTCCTCGCAGATGTAAGACGTTCCTTAGAACAAGACATCAAGATGCCTCATATACCTCTAGTCAAAGACGCTGGAATGTATTACTATAAGGACAAGATTTATTTTCCAACTGATTTAAGGATACAATTGAGAAAAAATTATCATGACTCACCTTTGTCTGGACATCCTGGTATACAACGGACTTTGGAAAAGCTTACTAGGAATTTCTGGTGGCCGAATATGAAAACCACTGTAAAAGAATATATACAATCCTGTCTTGTTTGTGTCACATCAAAGTAAGGGAAAAAAAACACCTTATGGACTTTTAATGCCTTTACCTGTACCCGAAAAACCATGGCAACATATAGCGATGGACTTTATTGTTGAATTACCCATTTCAAAAAATCATAACACTATCTTAGTTGTTATAGATATATTCACCAAGATAGCACACTTCATACTTTACCACAAACTTCCTACTTCTTCAGAAATCGCTACCCTCTTCCTCAACAACATAGTAAAACTACATGGAATACCACCAATAATAACGACTGACAGCGGGACTCAATTCACCTCCTACTTCTGGAGCAAATTATGTGAAGTAACCCAGATAGATCATTCCATCCTCAAACGGTCAAGCAGAAAGACTAAACCAATGGCTTGAGCAATACCTCAGGTGTTACTGTTCATACCAGCAGAATGAATGGGTTAAATACCTCCAAATGGCTGAATACACCTTCAATAATCTTGTAAATTCATCTACAAAAATGACCCTATTTTATGCAAACTATGGGTATCATCACTCATTCTCCTTATCCTCCAATGCTGGAACTACTTCACCTTTAGTTGATGATTTACATAACTCTCTCTCTGAGAATTTTAAGATGATTCATCAAAACATACAAATGGCCCAAGACACCCAAAAACACTATTATGATTTCTGTAGGAGGACTCCTCCAACATATTCAGTAGGAGACTTGGTCTGGCTTTCCACAAATAATCTAAGATTACAAAACCCCAGTAAAAAGCTAGCCAGTCTTTTCATTGGTCCTTTCCCAATTTTACGTATTGCCAATGACAATATAGTTACTTAAAAATTACTACAATGAGAATACATCCTACATTTCATGTATCCTTGATAAAACCCCATAAGACCACAAGAGATCCTCATACTTTATTAACCCCCTTCACCACAAATCTTAGTGGAAGATGAATACAAAGTAAATTCTCTCCTTGATTCACAATATTGTAAGGGAGAATTACAATATTTAGTTCATTGGAAAAATTACTCATCAGAGGGAGACACATGGGAGCCAGCATCCAACCTTAATGCTCCCAGAGTTGTATCCATGTTCCATCAGAGGTTTCCTGATCGACTAAGACCTCAAGAAGCTGTGGAACAGCTTCTTTGAATAGGGGGTCATGTCATGGTTTCAGGAGTTCTGATTCCTCTACCCTTAATGCAGTACAAACTACTGGGTTACTGTTCCTTTAATTCCTTCAATAAATTACCAACTTCAGCAACCTTTAAAATCTAGACACATCCTAGATCCTGTGCTTAGTATTGTTTCATAGTGCCTACCAGCAACTACTGAGAATTTGAGTTCTCTCCTATTGAAAGTTATTACGGAACTTTTCCTTGGATATCTGCAGTCTTCATCATGTAAAGTGGATTCAACAACTCTCCTAAGGTACCAACCAAACTTAAACATCTTATCACCTTCTTGAGGATTTGTTTTACCAACAGGTTAAGTTGTAACCTTACTTTGTGATCATCAATTTCACCACATTGCATATTAATGAACTGTCGCTTTGTAATTCAAGTGGGGGAAGTGAGCCGCAACTGATTATTGTGCTGTTAACTTGCCTGTCGTGGTAATGTATTGTGCTTATTATGCCATTACCTGAAATAACCATTATATGCTGGAACTTATTGCATTAAGTTTTGCTGTTTTTGTTTAACGATCTCTGCTTGCTTAGGTCACAATTGTTCTTTGCTTTACTGATCGCTACTCTGAGGATGACTCCTTCTCCAAGCCATTCTGGAAATTATCGCAAGTGTTTGAAACTGTTCCTTGCAGTCTCAGTAAGGAAGATTTACTTCTCAAAACGAATTGCAATCTACAGCTCAGGAACTGTTTTCTATGTGACTATTTCTTCGGCCATAATAATAGTGAGCATACAAGGATCAAATGGTGATACTTTATAGTCATTCGAACTCACACATACTTTTACAAAGAGAGTCTGCTATCCACACATTGATTCACATTTCTGCAGTAAGTTTATATAAAATTATTACTACCTTGAATTTCATAACAACTCGCATAGTAACTATTGTTTAGTTGCTATTTCACTATATAATTTCTGATATTCATTTAAAGGGACACTGAGCCCAAATATTTTCTTTTGTGATTCAGATAGAGCATGCAATTTTAAGCAACTTTCTAAATGACTCCTATTATCTTCATTCTCTTGGTATCTTTATTTGAAATGCAAGAATGTAAGTTTAGATGCCGGCCCATTTTTGGTGAACAAACTGGGTTGTTCTTGCTGAATGGTGGATAAATTCACCCACCAATAAACAAGTGCTTTCCATGGTTCTGAACCAAAAACATAGCTTTTATGCCTTCTTTTTCAAATAAACAAAGCAAGAGAACGAAGAAAAATTGATAATAGGTGTAAATGAGAAAGTTGCTTAAATTTGCATGCTCTATCTGAATCACGAAAGAACGATTTTTGGTTCAGTGTCCCTTTAAGTCATAGTGAATATTCTCAATATATTGATACAAACTTTTATTAAAAATAATTTGTTAAATCTGCAGCTGAGATCTACTATCATATATAAAGTCACTTTCGAATATCATTACACTTTTCTTCTAGGACTCGTCCTAAACCATCAACAGACATGTGGTCGTCACCCCCACTATGGGCTCGATTCTAAAAAGCTTTCTGGGCTAATAAGATTCTGTAAGAATGCTGCTCAACAGTTCTTCTATTCTCCTGGTGAAATTACATAGTCACTTTTTTCCAGCATTTTTGTATGGGAAGGAGATGCATACATAACAAAAGTGCTCAATGAAAATCATAATTTAAAAATCCTAAAAAAAATCCTAAAATAATGAATAATTTAACCATTTATAAAAAAATACTCAGGAAAAAATGTACAGTGAAATAAATTGTATTAAATATGAACATCATAAATCGTAATTTTTTCGTAAAATGGGCTGAACATGGGCGCGTATGCGTAATATTTCAACATATTTACCCATATAATAGGCCATCAAAAAAGGCTTACAGACCCCCATGAACACTTGTTATAAAGTTAATAAGCCGCAAAATAAGTTTTAAATCACCAGGTGATCATTGTGGTAATAGTGATCACCTGGCCCAAATAAATTTGTATTTATTTGAGAAGTGATAAAAATATACCCAGAGGCCCAAATTTATAGGATAAGCCCTTCTTGTTTTTACTACAAAGTTGCATTTATTTAAGTAGAAGCTCATGGGAGCCCCTATGCGCACATAAAAGTTATAGGCCTCTACCCAAAGTCACTTATTTATATGATTATGATTCAGATAGAACATGACACTTTCAAATTTACTTCCATTATCAAATTTTTATATACACACTTTCTGGGTAACAAAGTCCTACTGAGCATGTACACAAGCTCACACGATATACATATACTAGTCTTTGATTGGCTAATGTGTGTCACATGATACAAAGGGTTGGGAAATGGGAGAAGAAATAAATTTGTCAGAAAAAAATCTACTGCCAATTTGAAAGTAAGTGCTATTGCATTGTCTTTTTATTATGCACTTGTTATTTATGTAATTCTACTGTAATGAGTGGACCTTTAGCTATATTATTTAGAAGAAAAAAAAACCCACAAACTAACACAATTTTCTACAACCTTGTGTAATAATTTTTTATTTATTTTTTTAAATACGATTTTTATTGAGGTAGTAAATGTCATAACAATAGGGAACATTACATATATTATTTAAAAATTATTAGGTTAATCACAGCACCACTAAAGCATTCTATCCACGGTCAAAAAATTCAAATAATGAATTATTTATGAATTTAGGGTGCAAGAGTTTAGTAAAACCTCCAATTCTACCATATACAAATAACAAAAAAGAACTCAGCACACCTCAATTTAGCAAAAATGTAAATGCATTTTATTATGAAGTATCTAAATACAATTCTATAGTATGAATCCACAACTTTCAGTCCATCCACACACGTAAAACACTTTCATTCATAAAACAATCAGATTCAACACAGGCGTCCCTGGAAGAATCAACAAAGGCTCTCAAAAAAATGCTATTATGTCTTAGAAAGTTCATTTAGATGAAAAAATGGACAGTCCCTTAGACATGCAGAACTTTCACAGTTATTTTTAAATGTATAATCTTTGATGCAATTTATCAGATACAGTTGCTGTGAAAAAATTTTTTTCTTGATTACAAACATATCCTCTTAGTCATGAGATTTGAATAACATTTTGAAAGATGTAATCATTCCCTTGTTCAGCATACACCTTTTCATGATAGGTATAAGCACATCTATGGGTTAGTGCAGAACAAGACAAAAGCCGTTAGTTCATCCAGCATATGTATTAAACTCAATCTTGTGTTAACACTCAGTATACTCCAAGGCTCTTTCCAAGTTCCCCTCTTTAAACCACACTTGCGGTCGGGTAATCTTCAGCCCGGGTATCGGTGCTTAACTATTCTAACAGTTCATGTTATAACATATGCATAAAGTTTCTATCACTTCCCAGCATTAGAATGTTAGTGAATTATAGCGTCTCTAATGTGGTAGAAGCCGTGAGTTAAATCAGCATGTGTATCACCAATCATCTGTATTGCGTCTGTATTAGTATAGAAGCTGGCCAGTTAGAACATGCATGTTAATTAGCTTTATAATACTTGCGATTTCATGTCCTTTCGAACAAATGGAGATACCCCCGACTTTTATCCACTCGTGCGGATGGGAGAATAAACACCACTTGATTCGGTCTTGTATCCTTATAGAACAACGGCTCTTTTCTGTAATCTTTTTGCATCAAAGTCCTTGTATCGACAAGCGGTTTAGTGAGCTGCCTTACACTCCGACGCGCGTTTCGGGACTCCGCCCTTTTTCAAGGAGTATACGTCATCATGGAAACGGCCTCTTTTAGAAAGGCCCAAGCGTGATTCTATTGGTGCATTCACACACACCTATCTAATGCGTCACCCATTCAACTATCATGTGAAACATAAACAATGTAACTTAAGACTATATTAAAACTTAACTAAATGTGATAATCTCACTTCAAGAGATTAATATTTAATGATGCAGCAACGATGCAACAAAATGACAAAGTCATCACAAACAAAACGAACATATGTAAATGAAAGTTCGTTCGTAGCCTACATGTTTTTTGTTACTTAAACATGTATAGACCCGCTTATACGAATCAGGTCTCTTTATAAGGGATTAAATTCTCACTCAACTTGTTGAATATTATGTTAGATTCAATCTACCTGTATTGTTGCGAACCTAAAAAAGGCTCTATATCACCATTACTGTTTGCTGACTGGATTTATAAAGCAAAGAGAGGGGGACAAAATAAATATCTACATGGGGATTACTTTATGCAGACTATCTAAATATTGATTATTGTATTCTAAGATCCCATTGGTTATTTAGTTACAATGGGAAAATCTTATTCATACAAAATGCCCCCAAGAGATATCTCTATTAAGGCCCCTAGGTGACAGTGTGTCCAATTTTCTTATCCACTGGGCTTCTTTCTTAAACAGTGCTTTTTGTCTATCCCCTCCTCTCCTAAAAGGAGGGACATCGTCTACTATTTGAAACCGCAATTGGCTTTTATTATGGGATGCCATTGTGAAATGATGAGATACTGGAGCATCCCAATCTGAGTTGCCTATGGCTGCTTTATGTTGTCTGACCCTGTCACGGACACATTGGGTGGTCTCTCCCACATAGGCAAATCCACACGGACACTTAATGACATATATCACATAGCTTGAGTTGCATGTGTATGTGTTCTTAATTTCTATCTTACGTCCAGTGTGTGGATGTGTCACAATATCACCTTTTATCATGGAATTGCATTGTGCACAATTATAACAAGGGAAACAACCTTTCTTTTGTAAAGATGGAGCTGGACTTCTAGTCCCTAGATCAGCTCTAACGAGTACATCTTTCAGGTTTTTGTTTCTCTTGTATGATAAAAGGGGTGGATCTTTGAAAATTTCTGCCAATTGTGGTTCCTCTTTTAAAAGGTACCAATGTTTATTAATACAGGTTTTAAGTTTTCTACTATGAAACCCATATTGTGTTACCAGGGGTACAGAGAATTGTTTCTTTTCCTTGAATTTAGGTTCAAGGAGAGTAGTTCTCTCAATCTGATCTACTCTTTCCAAATTTTCTTGTATTACTTGATTAGGATATCCTCTCTCCCTGAATTTACTTGCCATTTCATCTAATCTAATTTGTAATTTGTTAGAATCAGATATGATTCTCTTCGTTCTGAGTAGCTGGCTATATGGTAAGCTTCTTATGGTATTAGGAGGATGAAAGCTATCAAAGCTAAGTAAATTATTGCGGTCTGTTGCTTTTGAAAATATATCACATTCTAATTTACCTTCTTCAATATATACCATTGTATCTAAGAAGCTAATTCTCTCTGTACTACTTTCCATGGTAAATTTTAGATAATCTGTTTTTGAATTAAGGGTCTCTAAAAATTGTATAAGAGTATGTTCTTCTCCTGTCCATAATAGGAATACATCGTCTATATATCTATACCAACATTTTATGTTGGTCTTAAATAGTTCCTCATTATAGACATATTGTTCCTCAAATTTTCCTACAAAAAGATTTGCGTATGTAGGAGCTACATTAGAGCCCATTGCGGTCCCTTTGGTTTGTACATAGAAGGTGTCTTCAAACATAAAGTAACTTTCATAAAGGATTATTTTAAATAAGTCAGATATTAATCTTCTTTCTGAAGGTGTAAATAGCCTTTCTTTATCAATATAATAGAAGACACCTTCCATGCCCAATTCATGAGGAATAGAAGTGTATAAATTTGAAATGTCCATAGCAACCAAAATTGCATAAGAGGGTACCCTAATCTGTTTGATTTTATTTATGAAATCAGTAGTGTCTTGTAGATAAGATGCAATACTTCCCAAGAGCGGTCTAATTAGAGTGTCTAAGAATATGGCAATAGGTTGAAAAATTGAATCTGTGCCTGCCACTATTGGGCGGCCAGGAGGCTTTTTCAAGTTCTTATGAATCTTGGGTAAGATATAAAATACTGGAATAATAGGATGTTGATTAATGAGAAATTTCATTTGTTTAGATGTAATTATATTCATTTCTTTTGCCATTTCCACTATTTCCAGTATTTTATTCTGTATCCTTTTAGTTGGATCAAAATAGATCATTTTGTAATTTTCTTGTTTGGATAATTGGGACAGAATCTCATTTCTATAGTCATCACGATCCATGATGACGATAGCTCCGCCCTTGTCCGCCGATTTCAATACAATTGTATTGTCACTTTGTACCTCTGTCAATAATTTCTTCTGTTCTATTGTTAAATTATGTTTGTGTCTAAATTTAAAATTTCTGCGCATCTTTTCAAAATCTCTCTTTACTAGTATAATATACGCTTCAACTGCTGAATTCGTGGGGGGAGGATTAAATTTACTTTTTGGTCTAATATCCTTTAGATGGAATTGGAAGGCTGAATTGTCTCCTTCTGTGTATTCAATAGGGTTATTCGCAAAGTAACTCTTAAGTCTAATTTGTCTAAAAAATCTTTGAAGATCACATTCAATTTCAAAGAAATTTGGCTGTGTAGATGGTATAAATGATAAACCTTTTTGTAAGACTTTCAGAGTTGCCTCATCAAATGACCTTTTTGAAATATTTACCACCAGGCTCTCTTGTTCTATCGCCTGTTCTGTCTGGTTGTCATTCGATAATTGGTTTGACCTCGACTTCCTATATTTCCTCCCCCCTCTTCTCATCCTCTTCTTCTTGTACCCCTGGTTCCACGACCCCTAATAGAAAAAAACGGAGATTGATCATTTGTATCACTTTCTGACGATGTATCTCCCAGTAACTCATTAGATCTATATGTCCTCCTATTGTCTCTCCTAAAAGGGACGAAATCTGGATTCCTCCATCTATATACTTTGTTATTTTGATAATCTGATAAATCTCTCTGAAATTTTTTGTATTTTTTACTCTCTAATTGTTTTTTGAAATTTGACATGTCCTCATCCAATTTGGATTTCATATCTTTAAACTCAGATTCTGTTTTAACAGATCTCATGTTCCCTTCTAGCATGTCAATTTCATTCTGCAATTTGGGTAATTCTTTTTGAATATACTCTATCGTCAAAATAATTATATCATATGCACATTTGTTCAGTATGCCTTCAAATTTATCGCAATATTCATTATTTTCTCTGAATAAAGTTGGATGTAAATTGCTTCTTAAACCCCTAGGTATTCTTTTCTGTCTGTAATATTCAGCCAATGTCACTGAATGTAAATCATACATGATTCTTTGTTTAGTAATTTGTTCAAGTGTTATTGGCTCAGCATTACATTGTTCATTAGTGAGAAAATCCCTATTTCCTGTACATAATGTTGCTATCCTTGCTGCATCAAATTCAGAATAGGCAAAAAGTTTGGATCCTTCAGTGTTTTGTGTTTGTAAGAAAGCCATTATAATTACTCAATTAAGGTTGTGTGCATGTGACTCAAAGAGGCAAAAAATACTTATTTAAAAATTATTAGGTTAATCACAGCACCACTAAAGCATTCTATCCACGGTCAAAAAATTCAAATAATGAATTATTTATGAATTTAGGGTGCAAGAGTTTAGTAAAACCTCCAATTCTACCATATACAAATAACAAAAAAGAACTCAGCACACCTCAATTTAGCAAAAATGTAAATGCATTTTATTATGAAGTATCTAAATACAATTCTATAGTATGAATCCACAACTTTCAGTCCATCCACACACGCAAAACACTTTCATTCATAAAACAATCAGATTCAACACAGGCGTCCCTGGAAGAATCAACAAAGGTTCTCAAAAAAACGCTATTATGTCTTAGAAAGTTCATTTAGATGAAAAAATGGACAGTCCCTTAGACATGCAGAACTTTCACAGTTATTTTTAAATGTATAATCTTTGATGCAATTTATCAGATACAGTTGCTGTGAAAAAAAATTTTTCTTGATTACAAACATATCCTCTTAGTCATGAGATTTGAATAACATTTTGAAAGATGTAATCATTCCCTTGTTCAGCATACACCTTTTCATGATAGGTATAAGCACATCTATGGGTTAGTGCAGAACAAGACAAAAGCCGTTAGTTCATCCAGCATATGTATTAAACTCAATCTTGTGTTAACACTCAGTATACTCCAAGGCTCTTTCCAAGTTCCCCTCTTTAAACCACACTTGTGGTCGGGTAATCTTCAGCCCGGGTATCGGTGCTTAACTATTCTAACAGTTCATGTTATAACATATGCATAAAGTTTCTATCACTTCCCAGCATTAGAATGTTAGTGAATTATAGCGTCTCTAATGTGGTAGAAGCCGTGAGTTAAATCAGCATGTGTATCACCAATCATCTGTATTGCGTCTGTATTAGTATAGAAGCTGGCCAGTTAGAACATGCATGTTAATTAGCTTTATAATACTTGCGATTTCATGTCCTTTCGAACAAATGGAGATACTCCCGACTTTTATCCACTCGTGCGGACGGGAGAACAAACACCACTTGATTCGGTCTTGTATCCTTATAGAACAACGGCTCTTTTCTGTAATCTTTTTGCATCAAAGTCCTTGTATCGACAAGCGGTTTAGTGAGCTGCCTTACACTCCGGCGCGCGTTTCGGGACTCCGCCCTTTTTCAAGGAGTATACGTCATCATGGAAACGGCCTCTTTTAGAAAGGCCCAAGCGTGATTCTATTGGTGCATTCACACACACCTATCTAATGCGTCACCCATTCAACTATCATGTGAAACATAAACAATGTAACTTAAGACTATATTAAAACTTAACTAAATGTGATAATCTCACTTCAAGAGATTAATATTTAATGATGCAGCAACGATGCAACAAAATGACAAAGTCATCACAAACAAAACGAACATATGTAAATGAAAGTTCGTTCGTAGCCTACATGTTTTTTGTTACTTAAACATGTATAGACCCGCTTATACAAATCAGGTCTCTTTATAAGGGATTAAATTCTCACTCAACTTGTTGAATATTATGTTAGATTCAATCTACCTGTATTGTTGCGAACCTAAAAAAGGCTCTATATCACCATTACTGTTTGCTGACTGGATTTATAAAGCAAAGAGAGGGGGACAAAATAAATATCTACATGGGGATTACTTTATGCAGACTATCTAAATATTGATTATTGTATTCTAAGATCCCATTGGTTATTTAGTTACAATGGGAAAATCTTATTCATACAAAATGCCCCCAAGAGATATCTCTATTAAGGCCCCTAGGTGACAGTGTGTCCAATTTTCTTATCCATTGGGCTTCTTTCTTAAACAGTGCTTTTTGTCTATCCCCTCCTCTCCTAAAAGGAGGGACATCGTCTACTATTTGAAACCGCAATTGGCTTTTATTATGGGATGCCATTGTGAAATGATATATTATATATTATATATGATATATTATATATTATGTCATATTATACATAAGTAAAGACAATAAAGAAAAGGAATTATAAACATGTGATGTCTGATCATATGATAACATCTAGGACAAAACGCATATATAATAAGGTAGTTATTAATGGTAAGCTGGGACCTATAATGCTTGCAATATATCAGAATAGGTGCTTAGGGTATATGTTCCTTAGTGTGAGAAATGGAACCTCATGTTTTTATATAAGGTAAATAATGGATTTTGGTGAATAGTTCTATTATGTATGTATACAATTTTGGAAGTCCCACTTTAGTATAATTAATAGTTTGAGAGATGTGCTTAATGAGTAAAGGAATTAGGCTATGAGTATACTAAGATAAACTGGGAGCAAATGTAAAGGGTGAATATAACTATAAAGTTAATGAAATATTATGATTAAGGGGAATCAGCAGTCAAAAACAGCTTTAGTTTGGAGGGGGGAATTGGGAAGTGGGGGTTGTAATAATATGACCTCAAAGAGGTGTGCTATAATAAAATGGTACGGAGTGACTGGAGCAAGCAGAACAGGGGAATAAGGGGCAGTGGTCCTGTTTAGGTAAGGTAAGTAAATGTATGAAGTGGCTGATAATAAAAATGTAGTAAAGTGGATATTGTATCAAATGGGATAACAATCATGTAAGGTGGGAGATAGCTATTATCAGTGACTAAATAGGGTGTATTGTAAGAGTTTTGTGTGTGGGGAAAGAGATAGCGAGGAGGTACCCAAAATGGGTATCCCCCAGTTATGGGATGTAATAGCATGGTATTAAGGGAGTCAATCGAAATTAGTCTTCATTTTGCCTTAACAGGGGGGAGATGTGGTTAAAATATGATATATATCAACTATAAAGTACAAGGGCCCTATTGTACTAGTTGTAAATATGAGATGAGTATGGGAGCATTAATCAGATATACACAATAGAGCACAACTAGCATTATAATAAACAGTGCAAATCAAGGAAACCAAAAAGCAGATCTATGAACTTATCTCCTAAACCTAATCAGAGCACTTTTATCTGAAAAAGGAGAATGAGAAAACTAATATACAGGCTTAATAACATTTGTTTAGAGTAAGGAGCATTAAACAATAACAAACACATTTGTGTCTTAACAGTTATATAAACACACTTAAATTGAATAAGGCTATATATATAACCCTGATTAAAATAATAACCTAGATATGGGCTAAGGTTCAGACTTATATTCATGTATGTGGACAATTCAAGAAGTTAGAAAGCTTACAACATCAGTTTATCAGGGACTGTAAAGGTTGAGACCGCAAGTCTACTCAGAGTTCTAAATTCAAGGAAACCAAACAGCAGATCTATGAACTTATCTCCTAAACCTCATCAGAGTGCTTTTATCTGAAAAAGGAGAATGAGAAAACTAATATACAGGCTTAATAACATTTGTTTAGAGTAAGGAGCATTAAACAATAACAAACACATTTGTGTCTTAACAGTTATATAAACACACTTAAATAGAATAAGGCTATATATAACCCTGATTAAAATAATAACCTAGATATGGGCTAAGGTTCAGACTTATATTCATGTATGTGGACATTTCAAGAAGTTAGAAAGCTTACAACATCAGTGTATCAGGGACTGTAAAGGTTGAGACCCCAAGTCTACTCGGAATTCTAAAATAGAGGGTGTTTGTTAGGTTTAAGATAGTGTCTCAGGCCGGAAAGGGCAAGGAGTCTGTAACTAAGTCTAAATTAGTCTTAGAGGTAGGAATGTAAGACTCGCTGAATAAACACCAGGTCAATGGTGGACTAAGAGGGTACAATTATCAGTATGAAAGAACCGTTGATTGGGTCTAAAGAGTTAGACTATGTATGGAGAGGATTAATAGCATCAGTGAAATAACATTCTAGTTAGAAATACATCTAGCACCGTGAGAATTAAAGTGATATGCTTAGATTATGCTAATCAGTTATGAATAAAGGATACATAGGAGCCATTAGGTAATAGAGGGTAAGGTATGTACCCGTACGTAGGCTCATGTTGGGTCAGAATTGTGCTAAAGTTCCTGGAAACCGCAAGAAGTCATCTTGGGATTTAAGAAGGGTCCCCTGAGTGAGTTAAGTCTTTTCTTTTGGCTTGTTGGGTTGGTCTTCTGGGGAGTGGTTGCCACTCCGGCGCAGTTGAGTTAAGGGCTTTGGAGATCACAGATGACTTTAGGTTGGAGTCTGAGGACTGAGGAATACCAAGCAATTGCAGAAGGTTCATCCTTTGATCAGGTGATGAGATCATATAAGAGTGATCTCCAAATTGGAAGAAGATCTTTACTGGAAATCCCCATCTGTATTTCACATTGTGGAGATGAAGAGCTTGGGTGAACTGTTGGAATGTTCTTTTTTTGGCAAGTGTGTGTGGAGAAAGATCAGGGTATTGTTATTATATGGTTCTTTTAGGGTCTTGTTGGTAAAGGATGCTCTAAGGATTTTCTCTTTAAGAGTATAGTAGTGTAATCTGTTAATGACATCCCTTGGAGTATCAGAAGCTGAGTTTTGGGAGCGAAGAGCTCTATGTGCTCTATCAATGAGAAGTTCTTGATCTTGAAGAGTTCCAATTAGTTATTTGAACAGTCTCATAAGATAGCCAGGTAGATCTGTGGCAGTTACATCTTCTGGTATACCCCGAATGCTAAGGTTATTACGGCAAGACCTACCTTCTATATCTGCCAATTTAGATTCGAGACCTGTTATTTGATCTGCTAAATTCTTAGAATATGACAAGAGATTAGCGTGATCGATGTTAAGATCTTTATGTTTCCTTTATAGAATCTCTGTACGCTCTCCCAAGGAGGCAATGCCTAGCTTAAGTTCACTAACTGATTGTTTAAGATCTAGTTTAATAGAAGCATGATGAGTGTCCATTTTGTCAGATAGAGCTTTGATGGAATCCAGAATGGAAGATTGCGAGAGCATGGAACGGTCTGCAAGTTGATTGTCAGATTTGGAGTTTCTTCTGAATGAAGCAGTGGAGTCTCTAGAGTCATCATCTGATACATCTTGGTTGAAAAGATATTTTTTTTATCTAATACATCTTTATTAAGAAGTTCTTAACGACAACAGAGATATACATTACATGATAACATAAACAGAGATCGCAAGTTACATCTATAAAGGGTTACATGGGTTATGCAATGTAGTGAAATATAAGACAATTAAACAATCGTTGTCGCCTAGTAAAGAATAAGGAGGTCCAATTAATATACAGCCTGTTAATTTTTTATAAACTTTGGACCCCTGTTGGCTTATTATTTTTATTTTATATGTATAATCTAGGAATTTTTATATTTAAATGTTGAAAATTTCTATGGTGAAAATAGATAGAAAGAGGAAAGAATCAAAGACAGGAAAAGAGAAATAAGATAAGGAGAGAGCTGGGGAGAGGGGGAAAAAATGGGGGGAGGGGGCATCCACATATCAATACCATGTAGGGACCAGTTGCCAGGTATCAGTGTGAAAAGTTCAAATTGTGTTATTCCAGATTGACTTCATCATTTCGTATGTTTCTAGTCTGTGCGTTTTAAGGTAATGATATCTCTCTAGATTCAAGAGATCGTTCACTGTCGCTCTCCATTCTGCTGCTGTGGGAATATATTTAGATTTCCAATATTTAGGGATTAATTTTTTGGCAGCCGTGAGCATTATCAACAATAAAGGTTGTTTGCCCAGACCAACTAGCTTAGGTAAGGAGAGGAACAGGATAGCTTTTGGATCGGGAGTGATCCGAGTTGAAACAATTTCGGAGATAGTTGTAAAAATGTCCCTACAATATGTGTCCAACACGGGGCATGTCCACCAAATGTGGAACAGAGAGCCCTCCTCCCCACAGCCCCTCCAACAGGTGTTGCTTAGCGCAGGGAAAATTCTATGAAGGCGAGATGGGGTAAGGTACCACCTGCAGGAGAGTTTTAGGTGAATTTCCTGTATTAAGGATGATACCAATGATTGTTTGGTCAATTTGAAAGCTTTAAGCCAGGTCTCCTCGTCCAAGTCATGACTGAGTTCCCTATCCCAAGAATATGTATATGAGGGGAGATTTGAGTTGTTTGGATTATTTAACAATTTGTAGAGTTTAGATATGAGATGGGTTGGGGGAGTCGTTTGTATGCATAACTTTTCAAATGTTGTTGTTTCCCTGCCCAAATCTTTTTTATGTTTATTGTAGGAAATAAAATGTAGCAGCTGGTGGTAATGAAACCATGAGGAAAAAATCTCCTCGTGAGTTTCCATCAAGTCGGTTTGGGTTTTAAATTTGCCGTTTTCAGTGGCGTATTGTATAGAGCCTAGATGAAGGCTATAAGGTTGTTGTAGTGTAAGGCCTATCCGGTGGTAGGGAAGTTCTACGTTCTCTATGTGTGGGGAGAGTGGGGCATATTTAGAAGAGATGTGTGTGGTAGAGATTAAAATTTTGTCCCACTCTGAGAGAATGCCCGTTGTGAGGTGATACAAGTGTAATGTTTTGAGTCTTCTTTGAGGTTTGGTCCATGCCATTGTGGCTACATTATTTAATCTAAAAATGTGTCTATCAATTTGAATCCAGGCTTTGTCTTCTGTGTTGTGTGCCCATTCAACTATATGTGGTAAAGTTATTGCCTGCTTATATGCTTGTAAGTTAGGTACTCCGATGCCCCCGCCATCCCTAGGGAGATACATGTTTTTTTGTGGTACTCTAGCTCTGGAGCCGGCCCAAATATATTGTTCAAAAAATTTCTGTAAATGGGTTATGTAATCTACAGGTATGGAGATAGGGAGGGTTTGAAGTAGATATAGGAATCTCGGAAGGATATTCATTTTTAAAACTCCAACTCTCCAAAGCCATGTTAACTGCTTATTTTTCCAAATCGATAAGTCTCTTATTATTTAATTTTTTAGTGTCGAGTAATTAAATTTGAATAAGTCCTGTGTGGAGGGGGTTAGGAATATCCCTAGATATTTGAGTTTTTTCTGTGCAATGGGGATGTTGTATTTGTCTTTTAAATATTGTATGACCCTTGGGTTTTCATTTATATTCAATAGTTCCGATTTGGTGATATTTAACTGGAAGTTTGAGATTCTGCCGTAGCGATCAAGCTCGGCAAGAAGCTCTGGAATAGAGGTTTCAGCATCTGTTAATGAGAACAGCACATCATCATCATAAAGAGCCTGCTTATACTCAGCATTACCTACCATCATCCCCTTAATACCAGGATTGTTTCTAATTTTTTGAGCCAACACCTCCATAGCAATGGCAAACAGTAGAGGGGATAGTGGGCAACCCTGTCTGGTGCCATTATGAATATTGAAGGGGTCTGAGAGGGTACTATTGATTCGTATTCGGGCATTTGGGTGTGAGTATAAAGCAAGGGACATATTTAAAAAGGGAGCAGGAATACCCATTTCTTCAATTGCCCTGTGCAAAAAAGACCAATCAACTCTATCGAAAGCCTTTTTCAGCATCGGTTGCAAAAAGAACCAAATGGGTGTTTGTGACTTTGGCGTGGTTTATTAACTGTAGAATTTTGATGGTGTTATCTCGGGCTTCCCGTCCGGGGATAAAGCCCACTTGGTCTTTAGAAATTAGGCTTGGCAGGTATTTATTTAGCCTGTTAGCGAAGATATTAGCTAATAATTTCATATCTGTATTTATGAGTGAAATTAGTCAAAAGTTCTCTGGGCGTATAGCTGGTTTCCCTGGTTTGGGTATAACTGTAATGTGGGCTTCTAATATTGTTCTAGACAATGTAGGGTTATCCCTTAAATTTTTAAAGAGTTTAAGAAGGTGGGAGGAAAGTATGTTTTTAAATATTTTATAGCATCTGGAAGAGAAGCCATCAGGTCCAGGGCTTTTACCTGCAGGGGTATCTTTGATGGCCTGGTGTAGTTCCTCCAGTGAGATGGGAGATTCTAAATGTGTCTTTGCTTCTTTATTTAGAGTAGGGAGTTTAAGGTCCTGGAAGAAGGTGTCTGTATTAGTCGCTGCGTCAGCAGAGGCGTCACATGGGCGGGGTAATATGTCTGATTTGTTGATGCTATAAAGTGAGCTAAAGTTGTCCCGGAAGCTATAGTTTTACTGTGGTGAATGAATTGTCCCTCCTTAGTTTTTAAGGAGTGAATGTATGCTGATAGTTGTTTTCTGTGGAGTTGTCTTGCTAAAATGTTCCCGGGTTTGTTACCACCCTCATAGTAATACTGCCTGAGATATAAAGCATTGCGTTGGTGTACCTCAACTAAAAAGTGTTTAACGTTCTTTCTCGCATTTGTAAGTGCTTGTATGAGGGTTTCGTTATTAGGATTCAGTTTATGGTCTTTTTCAAGAGAGTCAATCTTAGCTAAAAGGTTGGTGTGTAGTTCCCTAGATTGTTTAGAAATGTTTGCTCTGTGTTTTATAAATAACCCTCTTATTACAGATTTGTGAGCTTCCCATTCTACGATGGGTGTCGAGGCAGTGTTAGTGTTAACTGAGAAGTATTCTGATAGACTATTCCCCATATCTTCTAGAATTTTTGGGTTCTCAAGTAGAGCGTCATCTAGCCTCCATGTCCTAGACGTGATTGGGAGACCTGGCCAAACAATTGAGCAAGTAACAGGGGCGTGATCTGACCATGTAATATTTCCTATTCTACATTGGTCTATAAGGGTGAGGCCGTTAGTATCAGTGAATATATAATCTATTCGCGTGTAACAGTTATGGGGAGGAGAGTAGAAGGTGTAGTCCTTCGTATTAGGATGCAATATTCTCCAAATATGGAGTGTAAGATTGGTCAGAGAGTTTTTCACTGATCGGAGTATTGATTTGGGCACACTGGAGGAACCTCTAGAGGCGTCCACCATAGAGTCAAATGAGACATTAAAGTCCCCTACTAGGAATATCACACCTTTGGCATGATCTAATAATAAGTTTGAAATTTTCTTAAAGAAACTGGTCTGATTTTAGTTAGGGGCGTAAATATTTAACAATGTAATTTGCTGCCCGAAAAGGGAGCCTAAAAGTAAGACATATCGGCCCTCTGGGTCCTTGATACATTGTATTACTTGTAGTGGTAAGGTTTTGTGAATCAGGATTCCCACCCCATTTCTTTTGTTTGGACTTGATGCAAAGCAAGCTATGGGATAATGTAAAGGAGACCTTTTTTAAAATGCGTCTCTTGGATCATCAGGATTTGGCTTTCAAGTTTATTCAATTCTCTAAAGACTAAAGACCTCTTGCCAGGGCTGTTGAGGCCTTTTACATTTATTGAAGTCATCTGGAAGGAGTGGTCTTGAAACCTATATAACCGGCTTATTGAAATATACTTGTAGAAAACTTTTGTTATTCAAGGACATGAAAGGGAAAAGGGTGTTGAAGAGGAGAAGAAAGGAGGAACATTATGACCCTGTAGTAAATACGGTAGGGAGGGGCAGTTAATTCTGGGTTATTAAACTATTGGTTCAGTGGCATTTAAGTTGGGGAAAAAAGAAAGTGGTAGTCAATGTAATTGTAGTGATCCTTAGCTTTAAATATCTATGATATCTAAAATATCTAAAAAGGGGGGATTTTTATTAAATGACTAATATACTAGAAACCATAGTGACCTTCATAAGCAACATTATCAACAACATTAATATATAAAAGGAGCAAACATTTAACTCATGTCTAACACCTCTAGACAAGTAAGGAGGTTGTTGTAGCGTTGGGGTGGTCTATTCAGCTCCATCCCAACAAAAAGTGTCATAATGAGAAGACATACCTAAACAATACAACAAAAAGTACACATGTTGAGCAAAATCACAATAAAACTAAACCTTAGGAACTATAAAGGGTTGAAAAAGGATACAGTAACTCAGAGTTCAGGTCCTTTGTTAGATGAACGCAGGGGATCTAGAGGCTCATACAAGAGTCAGGCTCGACGTTCAACACAGTGGACAGTTATTGCAAGCCTGCATTCAGTGAAGATGACATTGATCCTGAGTTATCCTGTAGAGGAGAATCAGCAAGAGTCTGTGGATGTTGAATTCAAGTTGTTCTATCGTTGCTGCTTGTTCCTTCCCCGTCGATCGGGCCATCTCTAGGTCTGGGCAGGGGGCCATCTTCATCCAGAGTACATGGTAGGGAAAGTTCTTTAAAAAATAAATTAGGGTCCGAATCTGGTCTAAAGATTACCATCTTATTGTTGTTTGTGGCTATAATGTACTTTATGATTCTTCAGGGTGGAAGTGATGTGAGACAACTCTCTCCTTTTTCGCAAAGTTATTGAGGATAAGTCTGAAAACAATTGTATTTCCTCGCCTACGTGCATTATGGGGCTCCTCTCTCTAGCACACCGCAGAAGCTCTTCTTTGTCCTTGTACCTGAGAAACTTTACAATGATGTCTCTCAGAGGTGCCTTGGCGGGAGGCTTTGGTCTTATAGCTCTATGAGCTCTTTCTATTTGGATATCCTCTGCTGAGGGGTTGTTTTTTATAACACGAAATAGGGCCTGGAGGTAACCCTCTATGGCTGGTGGAAAAACAGTTTCGGAGACCCCTCTTATTTGGAGGTTATTCCGACGGCATCGGTTCTCCAGGTCCAGTTTTTCAGACATAACCTGAATCTTGTTGTCATGTTCTAAGATACTCGAGGAGTTAGCTTGAGACTCTGTTTGCAGGGCCCTTTGGTTTGTCTCAAGAGAAGTTACTCTTTTATCAATACCTCCCAGATCCTTTCTCAGGCCACCAAAAAGGGTGCATTGTGTGGTCTGCAGTTGATGCCACAGCTTTGACTCTACGGTTTGGCACTGTGTTGTTGGTGGTCCCTGGCCAAGACTCATTTTGAAAAAATTATCTGATCAACCAGCACGACCCAACAAGCCAGGACGATCCTACTTCATCTCTGTGCTTATTTATGCAGCAAACACTACCAGCCTGATCCGAGGTGAGGCTAATGACTATCTACTAATCTCACTACCTGCACCTTCTACACAGCACGTTCAAAGAGTACCCTGCGGGCTTTTGGGCACTTAAGAGCGGATACTCTGGTTTGTGGAACAAGGCAGCTAAAGTTTCAAGTTCATCGCAAAAAGACCAATCGGATTGCTTATCCAATACGAATCGAGAGCCGCACTGTTTGGGGGTAAGCCTGTGATTTCTGTTCACAGAATAACTATTTATCCGGATTTGCTAGCTATACTGGTCGAAAGGAAAGACGTTTTCTGACTGTTTCCCCTTTGCATTTATGTGGCGGCAACCTTTTTTTTAGATACGGAGACGTCCGTTTTTAGTTATATACTGTATTTCAATTGCTATTTGTCTTTTATGTTTTATTAAATTTTAGGCAGAGCCTTGCTATTTACTTATAATTTTGGACATTCATTATTTTACATTAGTCATTGACTGCATATATTGTATTTTCACTATTTTTGATTGCACAGATTATCTATTAGTGGTATCATTTACTTTCCCGTTACATCATTGTTACATTGACTTTTTTACAATTTTTTTTTTGTGTGTTTACACTTTTTTTACTAATATTATTTATTCTACACATACCTATAAGGTTTTGCACTTTAGCATTATTATTAGCTTATAGTTCAATACACCTTTAGCTATAGCGCTCCTATCTATTTATATTTATATTTCCTTATATACCTATGATAGGAACTCTTAGATGCTTCAGGAGTTTGGTGATTTCACCCTGCGCTCACTAAAACCTATTCTTTTGTATACTTGCAGACAAACCTTTATCCAAACCATCCTGAAGAAACTGTAAAATTCTAGGAATTCTAAAAGAATGCCAAGAGAATTTATGAGAAAAACACCATGAAACATAGGTTTTCCAAACCCAATAATAAATCTTCCTTGAAAAAGACTTGCGAGCCTGTAGCATAGTATTAATCACTAAAAACCTCTATGACTAAGCATTCCATTTCCATACCATTTAAAATTAGCGATTTGAGATCTTGATGGAAAAACGAAACAGAAGGTCTGGCCTTAAAGGAAGTGGCCAAGGTTGGCAACTGGATATCCAGAAAAGATCTGCATACCAAAACCTGTGAGGCCATGCAGGTGCTCTCAGAAACACATGCGATTGTTCCATTATGATCTTTGAGATCACCCTTGGAATTTGAACTAGAGGCGGAAAAATGTAAGCAGGTTGGTAAAACCAAGGAACTGCAAACACATCCACCATCTCCGCCTGAGGATCCCTGGACCTGGAAAAGTACCTGGGAAGCTTCTTGTTTAGATGGGTGGAGAGACCACTTCCCTGGATATAAAGACTGAAGACTGAGATAATCCGCTTCCCAATTGTCTACACCTGGTATATGTATCGCAGAAATTAGACAGGAGTTGGATTCCACCCAAGAAAGTATCCAAGATACTTCTTTCATCGCTAAAGGACTGCGAGTCCCACCCTGATGATTGACATATGCCACAGTTGTGATATTGTCTGTCTGAAAATGAATGAATGATTCTTTCTTTAATAGAGGCCAAGCTTGAAGAGTCCTGAAAATAACATGGAGTTCTAAAATATTGATTGGTAACCTTGCCTCTTGAGGATTCCAAACTCCTTGTGCTGTCAGATAGGGAATCTACAGGGAGTGCAGAATTATTAGGCAAATGAGTATTTTGACCACATCATCTTCTTTATGCATGTTGTCTTACTCCAAGCTGTATAGGCTCGAAAGCCTACTACCAATTAAGCATATTAGGTGATGTGCATCTCTGTAATGAGAAGGGGTGTGGTCTAATGACATCAACACCCTATATCAGGTGTGCATAATTATTAGGCAACTTCCTTTCCTTTGGCAAAATGGGTCAAAAGAAGGACTTGACAGGCTCAGAAAAGTCATAAATAGTGAGATATCTTGCAGAGGGATGCAGCACTCTTAAAATTGCAAAGCTTCTGAAGCGTGATCATCGAACAATCAAGCGTTTCATTCAAAATAGTCAACAGGGTCGCAAGAAGCGTGTGGAAAAACCAAGGCGCAAAATAACTGCCCATGAACTGAGAAAAGTCAAGCGTGCAGCTGCCAAGATGCCACTTGCCACCAGTTTGGCCATATTTCAGAGCTGCAACATCACTGGAGTGCCCAAAAGCACAAGGTGTGCAATACTCAGAGACATGGCCAAGGTAAGAAAGGCTGAAAGACGACCACCACTAAACAAGACACACAAGCTGAAACGTCAAGACTGGGCCAAGAAATATCTCAAGACTGATTTTTCTAAGGTTTTATGGACTGATGAAATGAGAGTGAGTCTTGATGGGCCAGATGGATGGGCCCGTGGCTGGATTGGTAAAGGGCAGAGAGCTCCAGTCCGACTCAGACGCCAGCAAGGTGGAGGTGGAGTACTGGTTTGGGCTGGTATCATCAAAGATGAGCTTGTGGGGCCTTTTCGGGTTGAGGATGGAGTCAAGCTCAACTCCCAGTCCTACTGCCAGTTTCTGGAAGACACCTTCTTCAAGCAGTGGTACAGGAAGAAGTCTGCATCCTTCAAGAAAAACATGATTTTCATGCAGGACAATGCTCCATCACACGCGTCCAAGTACTCCACAGCGTGGCTGGCAAGAAAGGGTATAAAAGAAGAAAATCTAATGACATGGCCTCCTTGTTCACCTGATCTGAACCCCATTGAGAACCTGTGGTCCATCATCAAATGTGAGATTTACAAGGAGGGAAAACAGTACACCTCTCTGAACAGTGTCTGTGAGGTTGTGGTTGCTGCTGCACACAATGTTGATGGTGAACAGATCAAAACACTGACAGAATCCATGGATGGCAGGCTTTTGAGTGTCCTTGCAAAGAAAGGTGGCTATATTGGTCACTGATTTGTTTTTGTTTTGTTTTTGAATGTCAGAAATGTATATTTGTGAATGTTGAGATGTTATATTGGTTTCACTGGTAAAAATAAATAATTGAAATGGGTATATATTTGTTTTTTGTTAAGTTGCCTAATAATTATGCACAGCAATAGTCACCTGCACACACAGATATCCCCCTAAAATAGCTATAACTAAAAACAAACTAAAAACTAATTCCAAAACTATTCAGCTTTGATATTAATGAGTTTTTTGGGTTCATTGAGAACATGGTTGTTGTTCAATAATAAAATTAATCCTCAAAAATACAACTTGCCTAATAATTCTGCACTCCCTGTATTATAGTCCCTAAGAACACCACCCTTGTAGCTGGAACAAGGGAACTCTTCCCCAGATGCACTTTCCATCTGTGGGAACATAGAAAAGACAACAAGATCTCTGTATGAGAGTTTTCTTGTTGAAAAGACGGCACCTGAACCAATATAAGGTCCAAGTACGGCGCTACAGCAATTCCCCGAGACCTGATCACTAACAGCAACCAGAAACTTTGAAAAAATTCTGGGAGCTGTGGCAAGGCCAAACGGAAGAGTCACAAACGGAAAGTGTTTGTCTAGAAAAGCGAATCTCAGGAATTTGGGATGATCCCTGTGAATGGGAACATGAAGATATGCGTCTTTCAAGTCTATAGTCGTCATGAACTGACCCTCTTGGACTAAAGGAAGAATGGACCGAATGGTCTCCATTTTGAAAGACGGCACCTTGAAAAACTTGTTGAGAAACTTGAGGTCTAAGATGGGTCGTAAAGTTCCCTCTTTTTTGGGAACCATAAATAGATTTGAATAGAATCCTAGACCCTGTTCCTCTACTAGAACTGAAACAATTACTCCCAGAGAAAAAAGATCCTGAACACAATTTTAGAATGCCTCTCTTTTTACCTGATAATCTTGAGAGGAAAAAATCTGCCCCTGGGAGGGAAGGCTTTGAATTCTATCCTGTAACCCTGAGATACTATGCCCACAGCCCAAGGATCTGGGACATCTCATAACCATGCCTGACAAAACAGGGAAAGTCTGCCCGCAACTTGATCCTGTCAGGGTTTTTCTCATTTTACTCACCTCTCTTCCTGACTATGGTGTATTGTGGGGGATGCTGCTCATTTACTGCACTTCCTTTTATGGCCAGACTGGTGTGCATCATCCATGTGAGACAAGATGCAGTCTCAGAATTGTGATGTCATCATTTATTATTTAAAGGGCTTCTGTTCAATATGCTTTGCCTTTGCGTTGTATCACACCTGTTTGTGAGAGCTCCTGTGTATTACCTAGCTGCCTGACGTCCTTCCTGGTTCCTGATCCCTGGCTTGTTCCTGACTCTGCTGTTTTCCTTGTTCCTGATTCTGACTCGTCAGACTATTCGCTTTGGCTCTTGACCTGGCTCGTCTGACTACCAGCTCTAGTTTCGACTCCTGGCATTTTATTTGACTTGTGGACTTTTTATTATTTTTTGCTATTAATAAAGGTGCGATTATTTTTGCACTTCTCGTCTCAGTCGGATTCCTGGCACCCTGACATTACGCAAAAACCATGAATCCTGGGGGGCGGAGCCAGCCACCGCCAGATATGGCTGCATAGTAAAGAAGCTCCGGGCCGACAGTCACTTCCAAAGCTTATTTTAAGCCCTAGGTGCGAAAGAATCCTATACCCTAAACCCGTAAACAACGAAGTGCACAGTGGTGCATGTCAGGTCAGACTCTGACTAACAGAATGTGAAAGCTGCAGAAGCGGGACATCGAGTGTCTGGACATTGAGCAGGCCCCAGGCACTGACACACACGCAAAGGCAGAAGAGCTGAGTGACCTGCAATGTTAGCGGAGACAAGTGGAAAGTGACCCGCTCTTCTCCTCACTAGCATCGATCCACACTGGAACATCCTTGATCTGCTTTGAACTGATCTGGTGCCGGGTCGCATAACGTAAAGGGCGAGGTGAGCGTAACCGGCATAACACTGGAAACAGTGACGCAGCACAAATGTTTAACGCACCATTACACGACCTGCCTTAACACACTGAGAGGCTGTAATACTCGCTACCATATAATGCCCAGAAGTGCGGCATATCTCTGGAGCTAAAATATACAGGCTACAAACTACTGTAAATAAATAACAGCATCCACAGAAATGTTATAGAAATAAAAACAGTGGGAAACCGTTAGATCTACAAAGCCTCTGCCTTTAGTGATCTCACCAAGCCTGCAGACGCATCGCAACCTGCTGCAACAGATAAATTAATTTCTAGACAGAGGTAACTGTAGTGGAGGGCGGCCAATTTAACACTCACTGACCTGCAGCAAGCACATAGATCTGTGGATAATAAACACATAATCCACTTGAATGATTAAAATATTGCAGTAGTGTAATCATATTCAGCACCCACAATAAAATGGCGTCTAAGAGAATCTCCAAACCAGATAAAACTGGTAAGACCCAAGCAACCCCAGCAGGCAAAATGAACAACTTTTTTAAAGTACTTGAAACTACAGACCCTGCACCAAATTCCACACAAGAGCAAGATAATACTCAGTCAGACACAGAATCATCTGAAACAGGGGTATGCTCCAAAGAACCGATCACGAAAGCTGACCTTGAAAATCTGCCGACAAAAGCTGATTTTGCCTCACTCATAGCACAAGTTGGAAAAATGATAAAAGATGGTCTCAAACAGGTCAGGAAGGATATCTCTGAATTAGGAGAGAGGGTAATGCACCTTGAAGACGACCTAGAGTTAGTACAAAAAGATGCAGACCTGCAGAATAGAACTCTAGAAGCACAAGATTCAACTCTACAACAGATGCAGCTGCACCTAGAGGATCTCGACAATAGGGGGCGCCGCAGCAACATCAGAGTGCGAGGGGTACATGAAAGAGTCATGCCGCAGCAGATCCCACATTATCTGCAGAACCTATTCCAAACAATCCTACAAACGGCGGAGACCCCTAACCTACCTATAGAAAGAGCACACCGGGCCCTCAGACCGAAACCGCCTGAAGGAAAACCGCCTAGAGATATTATTCTCAAATTCCAATCCTTTAATGATAGAGAAAAGGTAATGGAAGCCTCAAGGAAGATGAGACAAATTTCATTCAATGGAGACAACATACAAATATACGCCGACCTAAGTATCATCACGCTAAATAAAAGAAGAGAGGCCAGATATTTAACCTTACATTTACAAGAACTTAAAATCCCTTACAGGTGGGGATTTCCGTTTTGCATAAAAGTGATACAGGGCTCATCAGTAGCCGTCTACAGATCCCCAGAGGACCTTAGAGAATTCTGTAAACGTCTGAACATACCGGAACCCACACTGCCGAGACTGGAAGAACATATTCCAAAGGAAACAGCCAAGTACCCCACAGACCCAAAACCTCAGAGGAGTCCTTGGATCAGAACAAACAGGAAAAGACAACAATCCGCTTCCAGAACAACAGAGGAGGAACCTAGCCAAACATGAACTTGAAAGAACAAACAAGACCTGTTATATAAACTTACCAATAGACATTGCCATGAAAGGTATAACTACTGATCTTTTACTGTTTATTCCAGGAACACTCTCAGTGTTACTCCATCAACCCTTGGGATAGCGGTAATGTGAGTATGATCCTTTTTAACAGCATATAACAAGAGACTGGATGTAAGGGACTCTTTGCATAGCTAGGTCTCCTGGTATCTCTCATGAGCATAGATAAACATAAAACTCACTCTTTTTCCATCCCTGTATTTTTCTTGTAGCCTGAAAATGTCATTTATAAAAATGCACCTAGTTTAGTACTATTAAAGGAAGTGCTGATACTCCCATGCTTGCAATTACAAGTGGGCAGGGAAGTATCCCCTTTCACCATATAATTTGTATATGTACTTATACAATCCTTATGTGTTAACTATTGTTTATTTGTTCATCGTTAAATTAGTTATGTTGAAATGTTTATTAATTGTTGAAATTATTGAAAAAGTTAAAATTCATCTGTATCTCTATGTAATTTTGAAAGTTCATCTGTTTAGGCCACATATAAACTCTCTAATCTTAAGGGTATCTACAAGAAACGCATTTAACTCCATAGATGACTACAACAATGGGAACTAGACATATTAACCTCCTAACACAGAACACCAAAGGTCTAAACTCCCCCCTAAAGCGCTCAGTGGCCCTTAATTGGTTCGCTAAACAGAAAAGCGAAATAATATTTGTCCAAGAAACCCATTTCAAAGCTGATAGTATACCGAAGTTCTCCTCAAAACAATTTCCAACAGGCCATTATAGCTCCCACCCACATAAAAAGAAAAATGGAGTGGGTATACTGTTACACAAAAACATCCCTCTACAAAACATCACCTCACACAAGGACACGGAGGGAAGATATCTAATATTGGTAGGCGAATTATACAACAGGCCGATAACATTAGCCACTGTATATGCTCCTAACAGAGGGCAAGCCAAATTCTTTAAAAAACTCATGAATAAGCTACTTGAAGTGTCTAAAGGCTCCACAATATTGGCAGGTGACTTTAATGTAACCCTAAACCCTAAAATAGACAGCTCCCAAGCTAAAAGTTACTTGTCAGACTGCACGATTAGAACTATAACTAGTAGCTTGAGGTCCTCCTCATTATTGGATGCCTGGAGAATCCAACACCCAACGCAAAAAACATTTACCTTCTTTTCTGCCCCAAATAGGTCCCACTCAAGGATAGACTATATATGTGTAGATCAATTAAGCTTAACCCTTGTGAAAACTTCAGACATAATCCCAACCCCCTGGTCAGACCACTCAGCGACTACAGTAGCTCTGGACTGGCCTAACCGACCAATAAGAGACTTCTGTTGGAGGTTGGACAACACTTTGCTTCTACAGGCACACATCCCCGACAAGATAAATAAAACCCTGTCTGAATACTTTAGATTTAACCAAAATTCAAATACTACCCCTACTATGATCTGGGAAGCACATAAGGCCGTTATCAGAGGGGAATTCATCAAACAAAAATCGATCCTTAACAAAATATATACCCGAGAATACACCCAACTGTCCGAAAATCTAAGGGAAGCTGAGAGATTGCACTTAGATAATCCAGACTCCCAAGCTAACCTTGACAGGCTCATAGCATCGAGGAGAGACCTAAATAACTTACTAAACAGAGAAGTGCATAGAAAAGCGTATTACATGAAAAAATTATATTTCACTGAAGGGAATAGAGCAGGACCGTTACTAGCCAGAGCCTTAAAGAAGGAAACATTTGGACATTATATACATAAAATGAAGGACAAAACAAATAGAGAGACCTTTAATTGTAAAGAAATAGCGAATATATTTAGCGATTATTATAAATCTCTCTACAATTTAGCACCAAATGATAGCAGGCATCTACAAACACGGATAATGGAATACATAGCTGGGGCTAAACTACCAGTAATCCCTGAGGAAATAGCTAAGACTATGGAAGATCCAATCTTAGAGCAAGAGATAATCGATGCGATAAAGAGCCTACCTTCTCAAAAAAGCCCAGGTCCAGATGGGCTCTCGAACCTATATTTTAAAAGGTTCCAAACGACTCTAACCCCACATTTAGCAAAAATGTTCAATTCATTAGATAATGAAGGCCAATTATCCCCCTTATTATTAGAGGCACATATCACTGTGTTACATAAGGAAGGGAAACCTGTGACACAGCCTGAAAGCTATAGACCAATCTCCTTACTCAACGGGGACTTAAAGATCTATGCTAAAATACTGGCAAAAAGAATCAACTCTATTTTACCGTCTATAGTACAACTAGATCAAGCAGGCTTTGTTCCGCACAGGGAGGCCAAGGACAATACGATCAGAACTGCTCGAATAATAGAGTATGTAACAACACACGATATTCCGATGGCCCTGGTCTCCACTGATGCGGAAAAAGCCTTCGATAGGGTGGCATGGCCCTTTCTTAGAGCTACACTACAGGGGTTTGGTTTTGGTAAGATTATGATTAATAGAATTTTCCACCTTTACACCTCACCATCGGCCAGAGTAAAAGTTAATGGTGTTCTGTCCCAGGGATTCCCAATAAACAATGGAACAAGGCAGGGGTGCCCACTATCGCCAATCTTGTTTGTGCTGGTTATGGAGGTCCTTGCATCCAAAATACGTTCTAACACTGAGATAGTAGGCATAAAAATAGGTCCAAACCACTACAAACTTTCGATGTTTGCAGACGATGTTCTGCTGACATTGTCTTCCCCGGAGAAATCCCTTCCCGCTCTCATAGAAGAATTTGATAAATTTAGTATGGTGTCCAACTTCCTGATCAATCAGCATAAATCAGAGATCCTATACGTAGCCATGTCCCGGAAAGAAACCTTAACCCTCAAGGACATATGTCCATATAAAATCCAATCTACACAACTGAGGTATCTGGGAGTTTATCTAACCCCAAAGATTTCTCAACTATTTGAGGCCAATTACAAGTCGTTACAAACTGCAATAACACATACCCTACAGAATTGGAAGGATAAACCCATATCATGGTGGGGCAGAGTGCAGGCGATAAAAATGACTATCCTTCCTAGGATCCTGTACACCTTCCAGGCAATTCCAATTACCCTACCCAAGGTATACATATCACAGCTACAAAAACTTATCCACTCTTTTATTTGGGGCAAAATAAAACCCCGCGTTAATGCGGCCACTTTACACAGAACGGTGAGGGAGGGGGGGCTGGGAGTCCCGAAAATAGAATCTTACTATTACTCAATAGCTCTCCAGCATATATTGGACTGGCACATGAAAAGAGATGTAAAAGCCTGGGTTTCCCTGGACTCCCAGATCCTCAGGGCGCCAAAACCGGGTGCCATCTGTTGGATGGTCAAGAACCTTAGACCTGCGATCTGCCACACATCCATGCTTTATAAACACATATTGGAGGTATGGGACTGCCTAATACAAAAGTACCCCAAATTATCCTCATCCCAATCCCCTCTTACCCCAATGTCAGCTAATATGGAACTAACAGGGGGGTATGAACCCCTGCAAGGCATTAGAGTAACTTGGGAGATTCCAGAATCAACACCAATCATTCACTTCCTAGATAAGAAAGCATTGAGGCCTAGACAAGAATTGTCACATATCCTACAGGGGACTTTCACGTCCTGGCTTAAATACTCACAACTTTCACACTATATATGCAGTAGCCATAATAAGCAAGACCTAACCAGAACACCGACCACCTTTGAACACTTGTGCCTCTCGGCCATTCCTGTTAGAGGTACCCTATCAGTAGCGAAAAGAGCTCTGGAGGCTGCTATGCAGCCTCTGCTACCGGCATATACTACTCACTGGCAGCAGGACTTAAGTATACAAATAGATGAGGAAACCTGGAAAAAAATCTTTAATTACACTCGCAGGTCTTCTACCTCCACTAAAATAGTTGAAATGAATTTTAAAATTCTAATGCGATGGTACCTCACACCGCACAGGTTGCATCGAATCTACCCCTCATCCACGGCACTTTGCTGGAGGGGCTGTGGCGACACGGGGACAATGGCGCATATCTGGTGGCATTGCCCCAAGATTAAGCCTTTTTGGAGGAGAATAGAGCAAACACTACAGAAACTTGGTGGTCCAGAGTTCTCTCTTTCGCCAATAACGGCGTTATTAAATCATCCTTCTAGCTTAAGATGCAAGATTCGCCAGGGAATAATACAGATAAGCCTGAATAGTGCTAGGTCGCTAATAGCGTTAAATTGGAAGTCACCATTGATCCCCACAGTCCAGCAATGGATATCGAAAACCAATGACATACTCCCTCTAGAGCAGTATGGGTACTATAGAAGGGGTCAGTTGGACATGTTTTTAGATATGAAACTGTATTGGGAAGAAATAGTAAACAAGACGGCTCTAGATAATCAGTGATCTAACTACAACCAAGAGCAACTTCAAACAAATGCAAATAACAGAACATTAAGATAAAAAGGTCCTCTCTCTGTCACATACAATTTCATGGGAACCCAAAAAGGTTATCTACCCCTTAAAAAGCATAGAGGATAAGTTGTATAGGCTATTTCTTTTACAGATGGAACTTACTGAACTGTTAAGCTGTTTAAATTCTTGTAGAGTTATGGAAAAATCTTTGTATTTTTGTTTCTACTATTGTATGTCCTTTTTATCACTATGATAACTTTATAGGCTCGAAAGACTAACCAGCCATACTAGGCAGAACTGCCAACCTTTTCCGGAACTGTACCGCAAACAGAATCTGTCAAATTGTTGTAATGCTTATAATATGTGAAAATCAATAAAAAAAAAAAAAAAAAACCATGAATCCTGATGGTGCAAATTAACCACCTTTACCTGCCATCATTTCCAGGATGGATGTACAAGATCACTGCTTGGAACAGTTTACACTATCCCTGCAAACCCTGCTGACTCGCACTGCACATTTGGACCAAAGTGTCCCGCAAGTTATGGCTGCTCCTGTTTCCGCTGCTGCACCTAGTCCTACAAGGAGCATGTCCGGTTCTGCACCTCTACCTCAGCGATATGGAGGCGATCCTATTCAATGCAGAGGGTTTTTGAACCAGGTGGGCATTTACTTTGAGATGTTACCTCAGGCATTTCCCTCTGACAGAGCTAAGGTGGGATTTCTCATCTCCTTACTCTCTGACACAGCTCTTGCCTGAGCTAATCCCTTGTGGGAGACTAATAAACCTGTGATTTCAAATTACGCTGAATTTGTGGCCTCCTTTCAAAGGGTATTTGATATTCCGGCTCGCTCTTTCTCTGCTGCTAAACGACTCATGTCCATTCAGCAAGGTACAAGATCTGTTGCTCAGTATGCTATTGAGTTCAGTACGCTTGCCGCAGAGGTAGGTTGCCGCCTTCTTTCATGGGCTCTCTGATGCGATTAAAAACAAAGTTGATGCCAGAGATTTACCAGAGGATCTCAAGGCATTGGTGTCTTTTTTTATCCTAATTGACATCAGACTCAGAGAGAGGCCCTCTTTCAAGGAACGCTTGTGGGAGCCTCCTGTTCCGTTGTCTCCTACGTGTTCATTCCCACCCATGCCTCCTTCTCCTCCCATGCCTCCTGGCCCCAAGTCACCAGGTACTGCTGAGCTGATGCAGTTAGGATTCACGCGCCTCTCCGCGGCGGAGAGGGCCTTTAGGAGGAGGGAGGGGCTCTGCCTCTATTGTGGGTTACAGGGTCACCTTTTGAAATCTTGTCCTACACGGACGGGAAACGCTTACACCTAAGGTCCTGTCGGGGGCAGACCTTGGGTGGTTTATCCTTGTCCCCAGAACCGCTTAAAGAGAAACCTTTGGTCATGGTTGTCCTTTCCTGGGTGGACTCCTCCATAGTCACTCAGGCTCTTGTTGACTCCGGTGCTGCGGGCTATTTCATGGACAGTGCTTTTGTATCAAAGCACTCAATTCCTGTTTTGCCTCGGTCCGTTCCGCTTGCTATTGAGGCCATTGATGGCAGGCCCCTTCAGCCTGCACACATTACCATTTTGAAACCCTCCAGTTCCAGGTGAGGCATGTTGTTCTGGGCTATCCCTGGCTCCAAAAGCACAATCCCAGTCTCGACTGGTGCAGGTCCGAAATTTTGTTGTGGTCCCCTCAATGTATTTCCACTTCTCTTCGGAAACCAGTTAAAGTCTTGTGCACTTCTTCAATATCTCAATTGCCAGAGGAGTACCGAGAGTTCCTAGACGTTTTTGACAAGGTGCGTGCCGGTATGTTGCCTCCTCACCGGTCTTACGATTGTGCCATAGACCTGCAACCCAGAGCCATTCCTCCTCGGGGCCGGGTGTACCCTCTGTCTGTTGCAGAGAATTGTGCTATGGAGGAGTATGTTGCCGATGCTCTGTCACGGAGGATCATCCGCAAATCCTGCTTTCCTGCAGGGGCTGGCTTCTTCTTTGTGAAGAAAAAGGTGGCGAGTTAAGACCATGCATCGATTATAGGGATCTTAATCGTCTTACCATTAAGAATTCTTACCCTATTCTGCTCATTACGGAACTCTGACCGCCTCAAGGGAGCTACGGTCTTTACTAAACTTGATTTGAGAGGAGCGTACAATTTCATTAGGATTAAGGAGGGCCACAAATGGAAAACAGCATTTAACACCAGGAGCGGGCAATATGAGTATCTTGTAATACCCTTTGGACTATGTAATGCTCCTGCTGTTTTTCAGGAATTTATTAATGATGTCCTTTGAGATATGTTGCAACAGTGTGTTGTGGTGTACTTAGATGACATCCTCATACACTCACCCACACTTGAGGCTCATCGTTCTGATGTTACACGGGTTCTTCAGAGACTATGTGAGAAGGGCCTGTTTTGTAAACTCGAGAAATGTAAGTTCCATCAGACTCAAGTAACCTTCCTAGGTTATGTTATCTCTGTTGCAGGGTTCTCCATGGATCCTGACAAGTTATCTGCAGTTCTGCAGTGGCCTCGCCCAGTTGGTCTTCAGTTTATTCAACGTTGTTTGGGGTTCGCCAATTACTATAGAAAGTTTATTAAAAACTTTTCTTCCTTGGTCAAACCTATCACAGACATGACCCGTAGAGAGAATAATCCACTCCATTGGTCACCTACTGCCATTAAGGCCTTTGATAGTCTTAAGACTGCCTTTGCTGCTGCTCCAGTTTTGGCTCATCCTAACCCTGTCCTGCATTTTGTTCTTGAGGTCGATGCGAGGGTACTAGCGTGCCAGTGCTTATTCTTACTGACCACAAGAATTTAACTTATATATCTGAAGCAAAACGTTTGTCGCCCCGACAGGCGAGATGGGCGCTATTTTTGTCTCGGTTTAATTATGTGGTCTCCTACCTGCCTGGTAGTAAGAATGTTAGGGCTGATGCCCTCTCTCGACAATTTTCGCCTCTGTCCAAGGAGGAGTCTGTACCTACTCCTGTTATACCTACTGACCATATTTTGGCTACCATACATACTAATTTGACTTCTCCCTTGGGGGAGGAGATTCTGGCTGCACAAACCAATGCACCTCCAGAGAAACCTAGTGTAAGTGTTATGTTCCTGAGAAATCTTCGAACTAAACTTTTACAGACTTACCACTATCCTAAAGCCGCAGGTCACCCAGGCAAGAACCAAATGATTTGGTCGGTCACTTGACAATTCTGATGGCCAGGTCTTTGTTCTGATGTTGCTGCGTATGTTGCCTCCTGCTTAGTTTGTGCACAGAATAAGACTCCTCGAAGTCTTCCTGTGGGTCTTCTTCAACCTATTGCTAATGGTGAGCGTCCTTGGACACATCTTTCCATGGACTTCATTGTCGAGCTCCCTGTTTCCAATGGCAATACCGTTATCCTTATGGTGGTTGACCGTTTTTCTAAAATGTCACATTGCATTCCCTTGATTAAGGTGCCTACCGCTCAAGAGCTTGCTTCAATTTTTGCCCGGGAGGTCTTCCGTTTACATGGGTTACCCAAGGAGATAGTGTCGGATCGGGGTAGCCAGATTTTGGCGTTCCTTTTGTGCTCAAATGGGGATCCAGCTTTCCTTCTCCTCGGCATATCATCCTCAATCCAATGGGGCTGCGGAACGGTCTAATCAAGCTCTGGAACAGTTCCTCCGTTGCTATGTCTCAGATCACCTGAACTGTTACCTTGGAGCTTCCTCCAAGTTATCCCCGTTCATGGAGAATTATGGGTTTCAACCATCCTTGCTGCCTGATTCATTCATGTCTCAGGGTATTCTGGCTTTGGAGGAGCATCTCCGGCAACTCCGTTCCACGTGGGTGCAGATTCAGGATTGCCTTCATTGTTCTATGCAGTGCCAAAAGTTCCAGGCTGATAGTAGGCGTCTGCCCGGACCTTCCTACCAGGTTGGTGAGAGAGTTTGGCTCTCCTCCCGCAACTTGAACCTTCGTGTGCCTTCCAATAAATTGGCTCCCCGTTATGTTGGTCCTTTTCGAATACTCCGACGGGTTAATCCTGTGGCCTACGCTCTTGGCCTTCCTCCTGCTATGCGCATCTCCAATGTTTTTCATGTCTCTCTCTTGAAAACATTGGTTTGTAATCGGTTTACCACTGTTGCCTCGTCCCCATCCTAGCTTTGTTGACAACCATGAGGAGTATGAGGTCAGCAGCATTATTATCTCATATGTTCAGGGGCCGTGTACAGTATTTGGTTCACTGGAGAGGCTACGCTCCGGAGGAGAGTTCTTGGGTTCCCTCCTCTGATGTTCATGCTCCCACCCTCCTCCGTGCCTTCCATGCCCGTTTCCCCAATAAGCCTTTTGTCCTCTCGCAGGGGAGGGGTCGTTGAGGGGAGGGTACTGTCAGGGTTTTTACCTGTTTTGTTTGCCATGTGCTACTGGCAGCCATTTTAATCACCTCTCTTCCTGACTATGGTGCATTGTGGGGGATGCTGCTCATTTACTGCACATCCTTTTATGGCCAGACTGGTGTGCATCATCCATGTGAGGATGCAGTCTCATCATGTCATCATTTATTATTTAAAGGGCTTCTGTTCAGTATGCTTTGCCTTTGCGTTGTCTCAGACCTGTTTGTGAGAGCTCCTGTGTATTACCTGGCTGCCCAACGTCCTTCCTGGTTCCTGATCCCTGGCTTGTTCCTGACTCTGCTGTTTCCCTTTTTCCTGATTCCGGCTCGTCTGACTATTCGCTTTGGCTCCTGACTCGGCTCGTCGGACTACCAGCTCTGGTTTTGACTCCTGGCTTGTTATTAGACTTGTGGACTTTTTATTATTTTTTGCTATTAATAAAAGGTGTGATTATTTTTGCCCTTCTCATCTGTCAGATTCCTGGCAACCTGACAGATCCGAGCCCAGACCGGTGCCGACCCTTATTGCTGACTCAGAATCAGCTGTGGGTTTCTTAGATTGCTTCCCCTTGTTCCAAGACTGGCTAGGTCTCCAAAAAGACTTGGATTGCTCGTGCTCGGAAGCAGAAGACTTTTGCCCTCTGAAGTTACGAAGGAATGAAAATTACTTTGACGTCCCTTAAATTTGTTCTTATCTTGTGGTAGAAAAGATCCTTTTCCACCCGTAATATCAGAAATTATTTCTGCCAGACCAGGTCCAAACAAAGTCTTCCTTACAAAGTCCTGTAAGGAAGCCCCAAAAGCTTCGACTTGGAGGTAACATCAGCTGACCATGACTTTAGCCACAAAGCCCTGCGTACCAAAACAGAGAGACCAGACATCTTGGCCCCTAATTTAATAACTTGCATATTAGCATCAGAAATAAAGGAATTTGCTAACTTAAGAGCCTTAATCCTATCCTGAATTTCCTCCAAGGAGTCTCTTCTAAAATAGACTCCGACAAGGCATGGAACCAATATGATGTTGCACTAGTTACTGTGGCAATACAAACTGCAGGTTGCCATTGAAGACCCTGATGAACATACATCTTTTTCAAATATGCCACCAAGCTTCTTGTCCATTGGATCCTTAAAAGAGCAACTATGCGCTATAGGAATCTTAGTTCTTTTAGCCAAAGAAGAAATAGCACCTTCTACTTTAGGCACCGTGTGCCATGAATCCTTAAAGACATCTTTTTAAAGACTGAAGATGGGGAGAAAGGTATACCTGGCTTCTCCCATTCCTGTGAAATAATCTCTGTTACACGGTCTGGAACAGGAAACACTTCCGCTGAAGAAGGAACATCAAAGTATTTATTAAGCTTACTAGATTTCTTATGGTTAACCCATGACAGGAGAGTCAGAGTCGTCCAAAGTAGCCAACACCTCCTTTAACAATACATGAAGGTGTTCAAGTTTAAACCTGAAGTTTACTTCTTCAACCTCAAAGGATTTACACTGTCAGAATCTGAAATTTCACCCTCAGAAGCTACAGAGGTAACGTCCCCCTCAGGGTTATGAGGAAGGTCTGAAATAGACACCTTACTATCTGTCAAATGTTTAATTTTCCTCTTGCGTTTTTCCAATACAGGAAAAGCAGATAATGTTGCAGATACTGCAGAAGATATCTGTGCAGCAAAATCTACAGGTAAATATACACCTCCAGGAGGCTGAGAGGAACCACAAGGCACTGCATGTGACACCATTGAGGCTTGGTATGCTTGAGGAGAAAGCTGTGGCATAGCCTGAAGAGCAACATCCTGATAGACATTGGGCGCAGAAGGCAACCAATTATCTTTACAATCAAGAGTTCTGGCTAAGCATGCAGCACAGAATTGCATAAGCAAAACAATTTGTTCCTTAATGCATAACAAACATTTATCTAAAGATACAGAATCTTGATCCATGTCCAAAAAAACAAAAATAAATTTGATACTGACACTTTAAGAAAACAAAAAATATTTAGAGCGAGCACTTCAGGCTAACTGAGATGCCTTACCTGACCACCGCAATATTCTTTCTGCATTGGGCTCAGCACAAAAGATGATAGTAAACCAGACAGAGACTCTCCAGCTATTATAAACACTCTCCGGCAATAAAAGAGCAGAGCAGAAGTCAGCTAGTGACAATGCCGTTCCGCTTAGAGTAAATGCAGAAGTCACATAACTTTACCAGACAGGAAACTGCGCCCAAAAGCATGCGTTACAGAGACTGAAAGTTATACACAAATGGAGACTTCCTCTTGCGTTTCCTAGGAAACTGCCAGTAGCCTCACTGCGTTACCAAACAAAATTTTAAAAAAAAGAAAAGACAGATCGTTTTTCCCTCTTGAGAAACATTGCCCAGAAAAATAAAGAGAACATTAGCTCCAATAAAAAAACAATTTATGTAAGAACTTACCTGATAAATTCATTTCTTTCATATTGGCAAGAGTCCATGAGCTAGTGACATATGGGATATACAATCCTACCAGGAGGGGCAAAGTTTCCCAAACCTCAAAATGCCTATAAATACACCCCTCACCACACCCACAATTCAGTTTAACGAATAGCCAAGCAGTGGGGGTGATAAAGAAAGGAGTAGAAAGCATCAACAAAGGAAATTTGGAAATAATTGTGCTTTATACAAAAAATCATAACCACCATAAAAAGGGTGGGCCTCATGGACTCTTGCCAATATGAAAGAAATGAATTTATCAGGTAAGTTCTTACATAAATTATGTTTTCTTTCATGTAATTGGCAAGAGTCCATGAGCTAGTGACATATGGGATATCAATACCCAAGATGTGGAGTCTTCCACTCAAGAGTCACTAGAGAGGGAGGGAATAAAATAAAAACAGCCATATTCAGCTGAAAAAAAAATCCACAACCCAAAAAATAAGTTATTTTCACTTTTGAAAGAAAAAAACTTAAATCAAAAGCAGAAGAATCAAACTGAAACAGCTGCCTAAAGAACTTTTCTACCAAAAACTGCTTCCAAAGAAGCAAATACATCAAAATGGTAGAATTTAGTAAATGTATGCAAAGAGGACCAAGTTGCTGCTTTGCAAATCTGATCAACTGAAGCTTCATTCTTAAAAGCCCACGAAGTGGAGACTGATCTAGTAGAATTAGCTGTAATTCTCTGAGGCGGGGTTTGACCCGACTCCAAATAAGCTTGATGAATCAAAAGTTTCAACCAAGAAGCCAAGGAAATAGCAGAAGCTTTCTGACCTTTCCTAGGACCAGAAAATAAAACAAACCTGAAATTTATAGTAGCTTCCACGTAGTATTTAAAAGCTCTTACCACATCCAAAGAATGTAAGGATCTCTACAAAGAATTCTTAGGATTAGGACACAAGGAAGGAACAACAATTTCTCTATTAATGTTGTTAGAATTCACAACCTTAGGTAAAAATTGAAAAGAAGTCTGCAAAACTGCCTTATCCTGATGAAAAATCAGAAAAGGAGACTCACAAGAAAGAGCAGACAGCTCAGAAACTCTTCTACCAGAAGAAATAGCCAAAAGGAACAACACTTTCTAGGAAAGTAGTTTAATGTCCAAAGAATGCATAGGCTCAAATGGAGGAGCCTGTAAAGCCTTCAGAACCAAATTAAGACTCCAGGGAGGAGAAATTGATTTAATGACAGGCTTAATATGAACTAAAGCCTGTACAAAACAGTGAATATCAGGAAGAATAGCAATCTTTCTGTGAAAAAAAACAGAAAGAGCGGAGATTTGTCCTTTCAAGGAACTTGCAGACAAACCCTTATCCAAACCATCCTGAAGAAACTGTAAAATTCTAGGAATTCTAAAAGAATGCCAGGAGAATTTATGAGAAGAACACCATAAAATGTAAGTCTTCCAAACTCTATAATAAATCTTTCTAGAAACAGATTTACGAGCTTGTAACAGTATTAATCACTGAGTCAGAGAAACCTCTATGACTTAGAACTAAGCGTTCAATTTCCATACCTTCAAATTTAATGATTTGAGATCCTGATGGAAAAACGGACCTTGAGATAGTAGGTCTGGCCGTAACGGAAGTGGCCAAGGCGGGCAACTGGACATCCGAACCAGATCCACATACCAAAACCTGTGTGGCCATGCTGGAGCCACCAGCAACACAAAAGACTGTTCCATGATGATTTTGGAAATCACTCTTGGAAGGAGAACTAGAGGCGGAAAGATGTAAGCAGGTCGATAACACCAAGGAAGTGTCAGCGCATCCACTGCTTCGGCCTGAACATCCCTGGACCTGGACAGGTATCTGGGAAGTTTCTTGTTTAGATGAGAGGCCATGAAATCTATCTCTGGAAGCCCCCACATCTGAACAATCTGAGAAAACACATCTGGATGGAGAGACCACTCCCCTGGATGTAAAGTCTGGCGGCTGAGATAATCCGCCTCCCAATTGTCTACGCCTGGGATATGCACTGCAGATATTAGACACGAGCTGGATTCTGCCCAGGCAAGTATCTGAGATACTTCTTTCATAGCTTGGGGACTGTGAGTCCCACCCTGATGATTGGCATAAGCCACAGTTGTGATATTGTCTGTCTGAAAACAAATGAACGGTTCTCTCTTTAGTAGATGCCAGAACTGAAGAGCCCTGAGAATTGCACGGAGTTCTAAAATATTTATTGGTAATCTCGCCTCTTGAGATTTCCAAACCCCTTGTGCAGTGAGATATCCACAAACAGCTCCCCAACCTGAAAGACTCGCATCTGTTGTGATCACAGTCCAGGTTGGGCGAACAAAAGAAGCCCCTTGAACCAAACGATGGTGATCTATCCACCATGTCAGAGAGTGTTGTACATTGGGATTCAAGGATATTAATTGTGATATCTTTGTATAATCCCTGCACCATTGATTCAGCATACAAAGCTGTAGAGGCCTCATGTGAAAATGAGCAAAGGGGATTGCGTCCGATGCTGCAGTCATGAGACCTAAAACTTCCATGCACATAGCAACTGAAGGGAATGACGGAGACTGAAGGTGCCGGCAGGCTGCAACCAATTTTAAACGTCTCTTGTCTGTTAGAGACAGAGTCATGGACACTGAATCTATCTGGAAGCCTAAAAAGGTGACCCTTGTCTGAGGAATCAAGAAACTTTTTGGTAAATTGATCCTCCAACCATGTTTCCGAAGAAACAACACTAGTTGATTTGTGTGAGATTCTGCAGTATGTAAAGACTGAGCTAGTACCAAGATATCGTCCAAATAAGGAAACACCGCAATACCCTGTTCTCTGATTACAGATAGTAGGGCACCCAGAACCTTTGAAAAGATTCTTGGAGCTGTTGCTAGGCCAAATGGAAGAGCAACAAATTGGTAGTGCTTGTCTAGAAAAGAGAATCTCAGAAACTGAAAGTGTTCTAGATGAATCGGAATATGAAGGTATGCATCCTGCAAGTCTATTGTGGACATATAATGTCCTTGCTGAACAAAAGGCAGAATAGTCCTTATAGTCACCATCTTGAAAGTTGGTACTCTTACATAACGATTCAAAATTTTCAGATCCAGAACTGGTCTGAACAAATTTTCTTTCTTTGGTACAATGAATAGGTTTGGGGACCTTTTCCCAAAAATTTATAGATTTTGCTGGTAAAGGATACAATCTCTTAAACCTTGAAGAAGGAATAAAGGAAGTACCTGGCTTATTCCATTCCCTAGAAATCATATCAGAAATAGCCTCAGGAATGGGAAAAACACCTGGGGAACCACAGGAGGTTTAAAAATAGTATTTAAACGTTTATTAGACTGAAAGTCAATAGGACTGGTTACCTCAATATCCAAAGTAATTAACACTTCTTTTAATAAAGAACGCATATACTCTATTTTAAATAAATAAGATTTGTCAGTGTCAATATCTGAGGAAGGATCTTCTGTTTCAGATAGATCCTCATCAGAAGAGGATGAATTATTATGTTGTTGGTCATTTGAAATTTCATCAGCTAAATGAGAAGTTTTAAAAGACCTTTTACGTTTATTAGAAGGTGGAAATGCAGACAAAGCCTTCATAATAGAATCAGAAACAAATTCTTTAAAATTTACAGGTATATCATGCACATTAGAAGTTGAAGGAACTGCAACTGGCAATGTACTATTACTGTTAGAAACACTATCTGCATGTAAAAGTTTATCATGACAACTATTACAAATGACATTCGGTGGAATAATTTCTACAATTTTACAACAAATGCACTTAGCTTTTGTAGAACCGATGTCAGGCAGCAATGTTCCAGCAGAAACTTCAGAGACAGGATCAGATTGGGACATCTTGCTCAATGTAAGAGAAAAAAACAACATATAAAGCAAAATTATCTATTTCCTTAAATGACAGTTTCAGGAATGGGAAAAAATGCAAAAGCATAGGCCTTTTGATAGAAAAGAAAGCAGGAGGCAATCAACAATGGGGTATTGAAATAATGAAGAAAAATGGGCGCCAAGTATGACGCACAACGTAACGTAAACTTTTTTGGCACCAAAAATGACCGGAAATGACACACTTGCGTCACTAATGACGCCGCCGTGTGAAAGATCTCGACGTCACGTATGACGCCGGAAATTACTAAGTTGCGTCAAAAACGTAATTGCCCGCGCCAAAAAAGTTTGCGCCAAAAATGATGCAATAAAGTCTAACATTTGACGCACCCGCGGGCCTAATACCCGCAAATGCAAAAAGTTGTCAAATTGAAAAAGACTAAACCCCAGGTAAGAAATAAATTTCTTAAAGTGTTTATATTCCCAAATATGAAACTGACAGTCTGCAGAAGGAAATACATGAACCTGACTCATGGCAAATATAAGTACAATACATATATTTAGAACTTTATATAATTTGCATAAAGTGCCAAACCATAGATGAGAGTGTCTTAAGTAAATAAAAACATACTTACCAAAGACACCCATCCACATATAGCAGATAGCCAAACCAGTACTAAAACAGTTCTTAGTAGAGGTAATGGTAAATTTGAGAGTATATCGTGCTGAGAAGCGCATATCAACGTAGAAATCTTAGCACAAACTTACTTCACCACCTCCATAGGAGGCAAAGTTTGTAAAAGCTGAATTGTGGGTGTCGTGAGGGGTGTATTTATAGGCATTTTGAGGTTTGGGAAACTTTGCCCCTCCTGGTAGGATTGTATATCCCATATGTCACTAGCTCATGGACTCTTGCCAATTACATGAAAGAAAAGGATATGCAAGTTCCCACAAAAAGCATAAACCCTTTAGTCTCCCTATAAAGTCACAAACAGTGTTGTGCAGCCTGCCAAAGGAACCCTATATAAAGGATATAAATATGTCCCACATAAAATTGCAGTTCAAATTATTTAAGTGCCTCCAAACCTAGAAAACAAAAAAATCAATTACCTGCAATCTAGCTGTCAGGCAGGACAACAACTTACCAGGTGTACAGAAATCTGTAGAAAAAGAAAGAAAAGAGTAAGCAAACTCTGGCTTTCTATAACTAGGGCAGCAATATGTTAGGAAACATAAGCACCACCTCACAACTTCCTAACTGCTTAAAAGTCACCACTACTCTGCTACAGAGAGTGATGTGGACTACAGCTAAACCCAAAATCTTGCTTGCAGCAAAAAAGAAATCCAATTTCCTTCAGACACCAAACTTCACCTCCTCCATTGACAGAGTCAAAGGGAATGACTGGGGATTATAGGTAGGGGAGTGATACTTAACAGCCTTGCTGTGGTGCTCTTTGCCTCCTCCTGCTGGCCAGGAGTGATATTCCCACTAGTAATTGAATGACGTTGTGGACTCTACATATCTTAGGAAAGAAACTAGTTCAGAATGTTTAGATCCAGAAGTTGTCTGTAAATTCCTTCCTTCTTTGGAACAATGAAGAGATTTGAATAAAATCCTATCCCCTGTTCCAACAAAGGAACCCATGAATACTTTACAAACTGAAACCAAGCCTGCTGAAAAAAGGTGCAACCTGCCCCCTACCAACCTCTAGATCAGGGCCGTACCTTCACGGAGACTTGGATAAGGGAGTCTATTTTTTTGGAAAGCTTAAACCTGCAACAATTTAAATTCTGCTTCCAGGCAAAAAACTTCTGATAAAAAGAATCCGATTTTGGTTCCAAATTCTGACAAAAGAAAAACAAATAGAAGCTAGTTGTACCATTGGGCCTCCTGGCCTGAGGAAGAAAAGCTTCCTTACCTATAATCACAGTAGAGATAATAGAATACAAACCAGAAACAAGCAACAGCTTTCCCTGAAAAGAGACAAAAAACAAGACTTCAGCCATAAAGACCTACTGAAAAGTACTTTCAAAGACATACTTAGAATTCATTTAAATGTCAAAAGCAGCATTACAAAAGAAAGCATTAGCATATTAAACTAAATCCAAAAAGATAAAAAAAAAAATTATTTACTAAATCTTTACTAGCAGAATCAACAGAAAACTGCTCAGAAAGCCCATTAACCAAATGGAAGAAGCAGCAGTCACACCAGCAAAATAAACTGCTGGTTTAAAGAGAAAAAAGTTTCATGAAAAAAAAAGAAAAAGCTAACTTCCAACGGAATAGTAGTACACTAAGCAAATGTAGAAATAACCCCATACACTTTATGAACAGATTTCCAAAGTTCAATATTAAAAACCAGGAAAGTATACAGATTTCAAAGCTTAGCAAAAGGAATAAACAGAGAAACATAGAAACATAGATATTGACGGCAGATAAGAGCCATAGGCCCAGCAAGTCTGCCCGACCTTACCTAACAGTATAAACTTATCTAGTTCGTAGGATAGCCCTATGCTTGTCCCATGCATTTTTAAAGTCCCCCACAGTGTTTGTTGCTACTACCTCTTGAGGAAGTTTATTCCATAAATCAATCACTCTTTCTGTAAAGAAGTGCTTCCTCAAATTACTTCTGAATCTACTACCCTTTAGCTTGAGCTCATGACCCCTTGTTCTTGAATTTTCCATTTTATGTAAAATACCCACAGCCTCAGTTTTACTAAACCCTTTAATGTACTTGAAAGTTGCTATCATATCACCTCTTTCCCTTCTCTCCTCTAAGCTATACATATTTAGGTCATTGAGCCTGTCCTGGTAAGTTTTATTTTTTAGACCATGTACCATTTTGGTAGCCCTCCTTTGCACAGATTCAAGTTTGTTAATATCCTTCTTAAGATATGGCCTCCAGAACTGCACACAATACTCAAGATGAGGCCTAACTAATGATCTATAAAGTGGCGTAAGAACCTTACTATTTCTGCTGCAAATACCTCTACCAATACATCCAAGCATTCTGCTAGCCTTACTTGCTGCATTACTACATTGTTTACTAAGTTTTAAATCATCTGAAATAATAATTCCCAAGTCCTGTTCCTCGTCTGTAACAGTCAGTAAAGTGTCATTGAGTCTGTAATTAACATTTGGATTTTTGTTCCCTAAATGCATTATTTTACACTTTGCTGTGTTAAACTTTAGATCCCAGATAAAAGGGAAGACTATCTCAGAATATAGGTTTATAAATTAAATGTTATCAATTAACAGAGTTATCCTCAGTTACTTTATGATCTTTAACCCATAAAGTAAGCAAAAGTTCCTTTAAAAGTGAACAAATATGTTCAACATAATGTTGACTGATTCCTGATCAGAAGAAAACCCCTGATCTTCAGAGATAACGTCTCCCTCTTAGGACTCAGCAGAATCATGAACAGAAACATAGACCTAGAACCAGTAGAAGGTAAAATTTTACGCTCCCTTGAAGGCAGCATAGCTACCAACATTTCAGATACTGTAAAGTGAAGGAAGTCCTTGATTCCAGGAGCACAAATCTGTAGAACTCCTCTGTAAGCAGGAGCAGCATTAGACTAGTAAGAATGCATGAGAACATGTGGAGGTTAAAAACCATACGGCTAGATTACGAGTTTTGCAGTAAGCTGAAAAAGCAGCGTTAACAGGTCCTAACGCTGCTTTTTCACTACCGCTGGTATTACGAGTCTTGCAGGTATAGGGGAGGTTAAAAACCATATGGCTAGATTACGAGTTTTGCAGTAAGCTGAAAAAGCAGCGTTAACAGGTCCTAACGCTGCTTTTTCACTACCGCTGGTATTACGAGTCTTGCAGGTATAGGGACACTTTTTTGGCTTTACCGCAAACCGAATTTCGTAAACCCTTTTTTCTATGGGACTTCCATAGCGCTGGTATTACAAGTCTGTCCTGGGAGGCCAAAAAGTGAGTGGTACACCCTCTACCTCCAAGATCTCTAACGCATTTTAAAGTCAGTAGTTATGAGTTTTACACTACAACGCCGTAGCATAAAACTCATAACTAAAGTGCTAAAAAGTACACTAACACCCATAAACTACCTACTAACCCCTAAACCGAGGCCCTCCCGCATCACAAACACTATAATAACATTTTTAACCCCTAATCTGCCGCTCCGGACATCGCCGCCACTATAATAAACATATTAACCCCTAAACCGCCACACTCCCGCCTCACAAACACTATTTAAATATTATTAACCCCTAATCGGCTGTCCCTAACATCGCCGCCACCTACACTATATTTATTAACCCCTAATCTGCCGCCCCAAGGTCGCCTCCACTATATTAAATTTATTAACACCTAAACCTAAGTAACCCTAACACCCCTAACAAATAGTAATTTTATTTAGATTTATTTAAATTATATCATTAACTAAATAATTCCTATTTAAAACTAAATACTTACCTATAAAATAAACCCTAAGTTAGCTACAATATAACTAATAGTTACATTGTATCTAGCTTAGGGTTTATTTTTATTTTACAGACAAGTTTGTATTTATTTTAACTAGGTAGACTAGTTATTAAATAGTTATTAACTATTTAATAACTACCTAGCTAAAATAAATACAAATTTACCTATAAAATAAAACCTAACCTAAGTTACAATTAAACCTAACACTACACTATCATTAAATAAATGAAATAAATTAACTACAAGTACACTAACACTACAATTAAATAAATTACCTACATTAAATACAATTAAATAAATTAAATTAGCTAAATCACAAAAAAACAACACTAAATTACAGAAAACAAAAAACAAATTACAGATCTTTAAACTAATTATACCTAATCTAATAGCCCCCCCCCAAAATAAAAAAAGCCCTATCCTAAACTAAACTATCAATAGCCCTTAAAAGGGCAGCAGATTAGGGGTTAATAAGTATAATGTAGGTGGCGGCGATGTCCGGAGCGGCAGATTAGGGGTTAATAAATATAATGCCGGTGTCGGCGGCGACAGATTAGGGGTTAATAAGTGTAAGATTAGGGGTGTTTAGACTCAGGGTTCATGTTAGGTGCAAACATAAAATGTGTTTCCCCATAGGAATCAATGGGGCTGCGTTACTGAGTTTTACACTGCCCTTTTGCAGGTGTTAGACTTTTTCTCAGCCGGCTCTCCCCATTGATGTCTATGGGGAAATCGTGCACGAGCACGTACGACCAGCTCACCGCTGACTTAAGAAGCGCTGGTATTGGAGTGAAGTATGGAGCACAATTTTGCTTTACGCTCACTTTTTGCCTTTTAACGCCGGGTTTATAAAAACCCGTAATACCACCACTGTAGGTAAGTGAGCGGTGAGAAAAAACTGCTTGTTAGCACCGCACAGCTCATAACGCAAAACTTTTAATCTCGCTGTTAGCCTGTTAAAAATAAATACATTTAAAACTGGTAAAAAAGTGTTCAAAAGTAAATGTAGGGTCAGAAAAAGAAAACTCTATGACAGCAGAAAACCTTCAAAAGTAGTAATGTGCATAAATATGTCGTAATACTGTAATATAGTTATAAAAAAAAAAATATCTTGAATGAAAATAAACATACACCCTCCAGAAAAAGCTCTTAAACATTTACAAGGCCAGGAGAATGACAGACTCCACACCTCCAACATCACGATAGAGCAATAAGCCAAGAGGGAGCACACGCGCAACTTAATACAAGATAAATAGAAAAGCACAAGAAAACTAATTTTCGTGTGAAAAAAAAAAACGGACGCCCGCAATACCGAAAAGCTCACCTGCAAAATTTTGGCCAACACGCTCAGTTTCAAAAGTCAACATGTGTAAAAAAAATTGACACGCATGAAAAAATGTACTTGCGCAAGAACCTGACGTGTTTTAAAAAAGTATGCACATTAATCAAAATTTAAAGAGGAATAACTAAATTAAAATGCATCTGTACCAAGGCTATATATAATATATATCTCAATAACCGAAAAGGTTAACAGATTGCCAAAACAATTAAAAAAAATAGTACTTACCAATAGGCACAGCACTACTGGAGGAAACCAATAGAAAGCCAAACCAATGCTGAAACATAACAGATGATATGGAATTGGAGTTTATTGCTGACCTAACAGGAGGAGGCAAAAGGACAGGTCTCTGCAACACCTGTGGATGGCTTGTGACTAATTTCCAACAGGTGAAAAATATGTCCCAACCCATACTCCAAATACATCCCTCCAACAAACACTGTACTTTGAGGGGAAATGGGCCTCAACTTAGTCTGACAATGCCTCTCACTGAAGAATAACTTGCACATCTTCATTCTTAACCTTCCTTCAGCAGAGGCAAAAGATAATACTCATTTCAAGTAGGGTGGGAAGGGTTTTATAGAGCTTTTGGGGTTAAGGAATCTTTGCCTTCTCCTAATGGCAGGGAAGAGTAATTCCCAGGATTGTGGACTCTCACCACCTGTATGAAAGAAAATAAGATGGGGAGGGTCAAAAGAAAGTGCAAATAAATCAAATGCTCATAGCAGAAGAGATAGCCAATAGACACAAAAACCTTGCAAGATAAAAACTTATATCCACCTAATGCATAGGCTCAAATGGAGGATCCTGCAAACTGTTTAACACCAGATTAAGGCTCCAGGGAGCAGAAATCTGTTTAATAAAAGGCTTAATCCTGACTAATAAAACAATAACACTGCACTTAGTGAAAGGATATAGGTAAGTCCTTCAGTGGTATATACTGATCTGTTCTCTGTGATTCAGCACATTTAAAGAGAAAATAAAACCATAGTGCAATACAATCAGTCTTTTTGTGAGAGGTTGTACAGAATATGACCCAAGTTCTTCTAAACAGCATATTGATAGGTGGATCAACTGACATCAGGAAATACTCAGCTTGGTTCTTTCTTCTGAATTTGTTTTAAAAACAATTTATACAATGATAAAACAAGTGGATATAGGTCAAAGAAATGTAATTTCCAAGACCCCCAAATTACTTTTGTTAAACGCCATGAATCCCAAACAGGGCTTATATAAAGTCCAAACAATGCCGGTTCACCCCTCCTCCTTATGTAACACTTTAACTGCAAGTCTATCCTTAGTTCTGACTAATGCCTGAACAAAACACTGAATATCAGGAAGATTAGCAATCTATTTATGAAAAAAAACTGAAAGAGCAGAAATCTGACCTCTAAGAATAAACCTTTATCCAAACCATCCTGTAAAAATTGCAGAATCCTTGGAATTCTAAAAGAATGGCAGGAAAAGACATGACCAGACACCAACAAATATAAGCCTTCCAAACCTTATGATATATTTTTATAGTCAGAGGTTTACGAGCCTGAACCAAAATCTCAACAGATTCAGAAAAAACCCACTGCCTAAGAACTAACCTTTTTATCTCCGTGCCATCAAGCTTAGAGATCCTGATGAAAAAATGGACCTTGAGACAGAAGATCTTGATGTGGAGGAAGTGGCCGACATGAACTGACCTTGCTGCACAACAGGCAGATTTGAAAGTAGGAACTCTGAGAATCTTGTTCATAGCTTTTAAATCCAAAACTAGTCTTAAAGTCTTCCTTCTTTGGAACAATGAAGAGATTCAAAGAAAAACACTATCCCTGTTCCAAAATCAGAACTGGAACAATGACTTCCATAGATTCCATATCCAAACAGACTAAAAGTAAGTTATTGCTTTCTAAGGAGCCTTTGGAACATGAAAGAAGAAACTTCCTCTGGGAGGCCTCCCCCTGAAAATTATTTGGTAACCCTAAGAGACTATATTCAGAACCCAGGGATCCTGAACATACTGGAACCAAGCGTAACTTGCCCCCTTCCAGAATATCTGGATCAGGGGCCGCACCTTCATGCTAACTTGGATGAGGGCGTAGGTTTCTTAGTTTGTTTAGATCTGTTCCAATTTGAACTTGGCTTCCATGCTGAGCTGGAGGATCCTTGTTTCTGAGAGGAAGATTTATGTTCTATGTTTTGACAAAAGGAATTAAAATGATTAGGAGCTTTAAATTTACCCTTAGAATTCTTGTTGTGGGGAAGAAAAGCTCCCTTATATTCTATCACAGTAGAAATGATAGAATTTAACCCAGAACCAAACAACATCTTTCCCTAAAAAGAAAGAGATAAAGGTCTGGATTTAGAAACCATATCAGCTTTCCAGGACTTTAACCACCATGCCCTGCTAATGACTTACTCTTAGAATAAATCTAAATTATGTCAATACCTGCATCGCAAATTAAAACATTGTAAGATTTCAACAGACCCAAAAGATTAAGAAAATATTTACTAGCAGAATAGTCATCCGAAAACTATCCAACCAAGCAGAATATGCCACAGCTACACAGGTAACGCTAACTGCAGGCCTAAAAAGAAAAGCTACTTGCTGAAAAGTCATCTAATGAAAGGATTCCAATGTTCTAGCCATAGGATCCTTAGATGAAGAACTAGCTTCTTAAGGAATGATAATAGGCCTAGCCAAGGTAGAAATAGCCCCATACACTTTAGAAACTGTTTCCCAAAATTCAACATTTAGAGCTAGTAGAAGTTGAATCATGAACTTACCTTGTACACTTACTTGAAAGGGGCATATCCGCCAGCATTACAGATACAGTGGAGCGTACAAAATCATTGAATCCTTGCAAGAAATCTGTAGAACTGTGGAACAAATAGTAGGAGGGCAGAAATACCTTAAGAAGCAAGAGCAGCAGTAATCTGATTAGAATGCATAACATTTAAACAAGAATTGCACAGCTGAGCTGGAGGTAACATGAGCAGGTATGCAATATACACTTTACATTGGTAGGAAAGTGTTTAGAAGAGTTAGCTTCTAAATAAGTTTCAGGTACAGACACAGAAGGCTCCATGATTATTGAGAACTGAAACAAAGTAGAAAACACAACCGTAAAGCTATAATTCTCTGGAAAGCAGACTTCAGAAATTAGGCGCCTGCTCTATCCACCACTAGAGATGAGCGAATGATTTACAATATGCAAAAAATTTAATTTGAACACATTTGTTCATTTTGAATTTAGAAAGTTTGTACAACATTCTAACATTTGTTTAATGTTGCTGGGGCAAGTCTTTACATTGGCACTTCATTATGATGTTAACTAGGGCGGTGTGATTAATTGAATGATGCGATTAATAGTGATTTAAAATCATAAGAGTATGCGATTTTTTGATAGAAACAAAAACCTGTTAGATAGGCCATTTGTCCCGCGCTGCAAAGAGGAATAGGGGTGGATTTCAGGCTTGCAGCTAGTGGCGGCTATTTCAGTCTGTAATGAGCGACTGACTGAAGTACTCATCCTGATATCTGACTGAAGAGGAATGAGCTAAAACTACAGGTAGATAATATTTAATCTGCTGGCAACCCCCTGACTTGCCAAAACTCCACAGAGGACTGGGGTATGATAAAATATAATTGCAATCTGGGATTAATCTGTTTTTTGCTAGTGTCCTGCAGATTAAGATGGATTGCAGAGAAGAGCACAGGAATGTTGGCATCAGATTAATTTTTTTAGGCAAGACCATGGATGATGGAAAGGTACAGCTTCCATTTAAAGTGGGGTGCCTAGACTGCATGTTTAACCTCTATTTTAGTTTACTCATAGTTACAGAGAACGAGTGTTGGCTGAAAACTTAAAGTTAAATATCAGAACATTTATTGAGCGATCGGTGTAAATATGTTTTGTACTAGTTGCTCTGTTCAAACAAACTTTCATGGTACGGTTAAGCTGGACTTATGCTCAGTGTTCTGCACACATACAGGGAGTGCAGAATTATTAGGCAAGTTGTATTTTTGAGGATTAATTTTATTATTGAACAACAACCATGTTCTCAATGAACCCAAAAAACTCATTAATATCAAAGCTGAATAGTTTTGGAAGTAGTTTTTAGTTTGTTTTTAGTTATAGCTATTTTAGGGGGATATCTGTGTGTGCAGGTGACTATTACTGTGCATAATTATTAGGCAACTTAACAAAAAACAAATATATACCCATTTCAATTATTTATTTTTACCAGTGAATCCAATATAACATCTCAACATTCACAAATATACATTTCTGACATTCAAAAACAAAACAAAAACAAATCAGTGACCAATATAGCCACCTTTCTTTGCAAGGACACTCAAAAGCCTGCCATCCATGGATTCTGTCAGTGTTTTGATCTGTTCACCATCAACATTGCGTGCAGCAGCAACCACAGCCTCCCAGACACTGTTCAGAGAGGTATACTGTTTTCCCTCCTTGTAAATCTCACATTTGATGATGGACCACAGGTTCTCAATGGGGTTCAGATCAGGTGAACAAGGAGGCCATGTCATTAGATTTTCTTCTTTTATACCCTTTCTTGCCAGCCACGCTGTGGAGTACTTGGACGCGTGTGATGGAGCATTGTCCTGCATGAAAATGATATTTTTCTTGAAGGATGCAGACTTCTTCCTATACCACTGCTTGAAGAAGGTGTCTTCCAGAAACTGGCAGTAGGACTGGGAGTTGAGCTTGACTCCATCCTCAACCCGAAAAGGCCCCACAAGCTCATCTTTGATGATACCAGCCCAAACCAGTACTCCACCTCCACCTTGCTGGCGTCTGAGTCGGACTGGAGCTCTCTGCCCTTTACCAATCCAGCCACGGGCCCATCCATCTGGCCCATCAAGACTCACTCTCATTTCATCAGTCCATAAAACCTTAGAAAAATCAGTCTTGAGATATTTCTTGGCCCAGTCTTGACGTTTCAGCTTGTGTGTCTTGTTCAGTGGTGGTCGTCTTTCAGCCTTTCTTACCTTGGCCATGTCTCTGAGTATTGCACACCTTGTGCTTTTGGGCACTCCAGTGATGTTGCAGCTCTGAAATATGGCCAAACTGGTGGCAAGTGGCATCTTGGCAGCTGCACGCTTGACTTTTCTCAGTTCATGGGCAGTTATTTTGCGCCTTGGTTTTTCCACACGCTTCTTGCGACCCTGTTGACTATTTTGAATGAAACGCTTGATTGTTCGATGATCACGCTTCAGAAGCTTTGCAATTTTAAGAGTGCTGCATCCTTCTGCAAGATATCTCACTATTTTTGACTTTTCTGAGCCTGTCAAGACCTTCTTTTGACCCATTTTGCCAAAGGAAAGGAAGTTGCCTAATAATTATGCACACCTGATATAGGGTGTTGATGTCATTAGACCACGCCCCTTCTCATTACAGAGATGCACATCACCTAATATGCTTAATTGGTAGTAGGCTTTCGAGCCTATACAGCTTGGAGTAAGACAACATGCATAAAGAGGATGATGTGGTCAAAATACTCATTTGCCTAATAATTCTGCACTCCCTGTATTCAAGTTTGCTTGCACCCTATTCATATATTCATACAAATTGCCTCTATGAAACCTTCTGGCTGATTTATGTTCGGCACTAAGTTTCTGAAATTCTTTGAGAATCCCTTAATATTGTAGATGACTTCCGCAATGCTATTTTGTTTGGCTGAATTATTATTCTGTCTGTTTGCCCACTGAGTTATGTTACTCCATATTCTTGTGTAACTCCTGCATGTCAGAGTAATCTACAATCACCAATATACCATTTGTTTCCCATCCTTGCCTTTGCCCAATACATAATAATGTTGCCTGGGGGGGATGGTGGTGGGGTGTCCCTCTTTCCTATTTGGAAATGTTGGGAGGTATGACACAGTCTAGCGGCATCAACAGGCCTTGGTGTGGTGGTCTCCATGTGGTCCAAGTTGGGAGCAAGAAACTTATTGTAAGCATATAATTTATTTATTATATTATGTACTGTTTAATGCATTTTATTATTGAGAAATTTATGTTAAACATTTATTTTAACAAAAAAACAATTGCTGGAAAAATAACGTGATCATTAATGTGAACACATGGTTTTAAGGCTGGGATTGGATCATGGAGTACTGTGATGCATGGCATGCCCCACAGTTTCAATTCACTAAAAGGAGGGTGCAGAACTCCATATAAATGTAGGACCTTCCATGCCATCCTAACAGCATTAAAGCCCAGTGATGTTATGTCAGCATGGAACGTCTTAATGGTGTCTAGTGGTTAATGTAATGGTATTTCTAATACTATCTGTAAATGTAATATTATATTCAGATTTTTCTAATTAGAATATTGCAGAATTTAAATCAAATTATGCAATATTCAAATTAGAAAAAATGTAATCAATATATTACTAATGCTCTCTTTAAATATAATATATGAATTATGAAATATTTGAAATAGAAAATGTAAAAAAGTAAAATTAAAAGGCAGGGAACTGATAAAAAGGAAGAAGAGCTGCTTAATAGTAGGTATAACCGGTAAATGTTATTAAAGACAAATGACATAACCGCACACAGGTTCTGGATTTCTAACCTAGACTGTATACATAAGATGAGAAGTTATGAATTGGATATATTTGACCTTTTTATAATTTTGTAAAATATTTGGCTTGAGAAAAAGTGTATGTAAACCAGAAACATTGCATATATTTGTTCCAATTTTCACTCTCATAAAGATAAGGAGTGTAAGTGATGTTCGGTTAATTTGTAAAACCGTATGCTTTAAAAAGGGACAGTCCACTGCAAAAATGTTATTGTTTAAAAAGATAATCTCTTTTTAAACCATTCCCCAGCTTCAAATAACCACCACTGTTATATTTATAAACGTTTTATCTCTGTGATTACCTTGTATCTAAGCCTATGCAGACTGCCCCCTTAACTCCGGTCTATTGACAGACATGTATTCTATCTAGCCAATCAGTGCTGATGTATAAATAACTCACTGGGAGTGAGCACAATGTTATCTATATGGCACACATGAACTAGTGCTGTCTACCTGTGAAAAATTGTCAAAATGCACCGAGATATGAGGCGGTCTTCAAATGCATAGAAATTAGCATATAAGCCTACCTATGTTTAGGTTAACAAAAAAATCCAAAAGAACAAAGCTAATTTTATGATAAAATTATACGAGTAAATTGGACAGTTGTTTAAAATTGCATGCCGTATCTGAATTATTAAATTAATTTTGACTTGACTGCCCCTTTAAAGGTTTTGCGTCAAACCTTTCTGTGAACTTTATTTATTTTAAGGTAGTGCTAACATTGCTATTTGCGTAAATCCAAGTGAACTGCTACATTTAAACATTAAATTCAGAACAAACCAATATAATAAAGTTTATTAAAGATATATTTTCAAATATTACAGGATTCCCAATATTTATAAAATCTTGATAGCGAAAATATCAAAATACTTTAAATCAGTTCCAAGAAATGCAGACAAAAGTATGTACAAATCAGACAATACAGTATTAAAGGAACAAAGCAGATTAATTTAGAAAAGAAATAATCAAATACCAAGGGTATTTAAATCTTAAATCAAATTTTGTATTTGGAAGCAACCCAGAAAATGAGCAGATTTTTTGTAAGCTGAGAGAATAACTGAAAGCAAATTAAGAAATAAGTAAATAAAAATGTTTGCTGCTAAACAATCTTTAAATTTTAAAAGGGCGCTTTAATTGGAAAACAAAATTCTCAATCAAGTATTATTGCATTGCCATAAATTGAAGGAAGAAAAAAAAAAAAAAAAAAAAAAAAGTGTTGCCATATGAACTGAGTATTAACAAAAACAAACATTTTTATCAATTTCTTTAGATCAATGGTCTGTATTTTTTTTAAAATGTTGCCCATGTGCTAAATCTGTTAAAAGAGCTGCAGTGTATCTGTAAAAAGCGGACTAGAAAATGTCAAAAACAAGATATTTTACCTCAAAATTTCTTTAGTTCACCAGAATAAGTGCTCTGGGTGCAGTTACCATTCAGGTGCTCTTTTTGCGTGGTAAAAAAAAACTTCACATGCCAGATGAACGCCTACTTTCAAGTGCCTGGACTAGAAACCTGATTGCCTGCTTAAAGGGCCATAATACCCAAATGTTTAAACACTTGAAAGTGATGCAGTATAGCTGTAAAAAGCCGACTAGAAAATATCACCTGACCATCTCTATGTAAAAAAGAAAGATATTTTACCTCAAAAGTTCCTCAGTAGCCACATCCCATTGTAAACGATTTCTAAGCAGCAAATCTGTCCCGGGACAGCCGAAGGGATGAGCCTTGTGCACTCATGTTATCTCCCTATTCAGTGTAAGGAAGTTTACAATGAAATCTCATGAGAGTTAAGTAAAATCTCATGAGATCACAGTAAAAGAGTTAATGACCTCAGCACTGCTGATGCTGATTGGCTGCTGTTCATTTCTTCATATTTTTTTACCTGCAGCTGGGTTGCAGTTGAGTATAACATTTTACACAGAACTTACTCTGCTGAGCTGAGGAGATTGTGAGGTAAAATATCTTCCTTTTTTACATAGAGATGCTCAGGTGATATTTCATGTCAGCTTTTTACAGTTATACTGCATCAGTTTCAAGTGATTTAGCATATGAGTATTATTTCCCTTTAAAGTCCTTTTAAAATGGGGTGTGGCTACTGAGGAGATTGAGGTAAAATATCTTCCTTTTTAACATAGGGATGTTGAAGATGTATTTTCTAATCAGCTTTTTACCGATATGATGCATCACTCTCAAGTGCTTCAACATTTGGTTATCATGTCCCTTTACTATTTAGACTATCAGGGTGTTTTGTTTTGTTTTCTTCCATCTATTTTAAACATCTTCAATGTATGTTCTAACTCTCCTTCCTCAACCCTTATACCCTTCAGCATGTTCAAGCAGGAATTAGGACACACTAATATATACAAAAAATTACTGCTGTAAAAGCATTTCTGTACTTTTTACAATCATCAATTAACAAGCTTTATAAAACAGTTTGCAACAAAATGAGAAAAGGGAACATAAGAGGTTATAGTTTAAAAACATTTTTATAAATAAATTGATGTTAAAATTGTTGGTCCTGTGCAATTCAAGTTATACACTACGCGAATGAAGAAAAAAATAATTACTTGCTTAAATTAAAGAAATGTCAATAAAGATTTCAAATGTAACCTATTTTACAATTAACATAGTAAAAAGATCACCTGTATAGTGCATAGATTTAACGAACAAACGGAATATACTTTAAAAACAAAACAAAAAAAACTCATTTTTATTACTTTTGACAAGGCTTTAAAGAGACAATCTCACAAATTCAGTTTGTGAAGCAGCTCTGCAGTATACTGTGTGTTAAAAATAAAAAACAATAAGCTAAGCAGTCTTTTTAAACTCAGAGAATGGCATAAAACCTGAGCACAAAGCTCTAATCTCAGAATGTTGCAAGTTTTTAATTAGTGGGTATGCAGTACGCTTGTGCACCGTAAGCACCTAGAATAGTTTTCACAAGAATGTTGTTTTAACATTTATGGCACTCTATGAAATGTATGCATTGTTAAATTATCCTTCACCAAATTGTCTTCCAATTTTTGTCTGTTATTTTATAATAATAATTGTCCCTGGTTAATTACCAGGAATAAAAAGTTAAACTTCATTTAGACTGCACTATCTGAAATCCAAATCTCATACAAAGCGGTACAATACTATTTATTCTGGTTTAAAGGGACATTGTACACTAGATTTTTCTTTGCATAAATGTTTTGAAGATGATCCATTAATGCAGTACATCTGGGAATGTTTTTGTAACTATGTATAGTTTTGCTTTGTTTTTGTTTTTTTAATAACATTGGGGCTTGCTTAGGAGTCTAAAAATCAGCACAAAGTATCAGAATGTACACTGAAGTCTACAGATTCCTGCTTGTTCCTGTTTGTGTAATGGGTCTTTTCATATTCAGGGGAGGGGGGTGTCTGCTCTTACTGCTTTCTCAGCCCCTTTCAATGGGTGTCCCATACTAACCTAATCAACAGTGTTAAACTGGGAACTTCTAATTCATACTGAACTTTTAGATCAGTATCTGTGCATATCCTTTTATAGTAGTGTCTATTACATGCAGTTATATGAAAATTGGTGTATTCGGTCCCTTTAAACCTTATTCCAAAGTCAGGGGTGGAAATATACAGGATTTTTTTTAAATCCCAGTTTAATTTATTAAAGGT